>NC_053154.1:41550241-41582461 GCF_016835505.1 Polypterus senegalus
ATATATATATATATATATCTATATATATATATATATATATATATATATATATATATATATATATATCTATATATATATATATATCTATCTATATATATATATATATATATATATCTATATATATCTGTTTCAAGCTGAGTAAAAGCTGCTTTTGTTAAAGTACAGAGACTCGGCATTGTGTTTTGGGGTGCAAGAAAGGGCCTCGCATGTCACAGGCTATTTAGAGCAGACTAATAATAGAGCTGTTACGTTTAGATTGTGTTCTGTTGTAAGCATAAATGTTCTTTGATTGCGTCCTGCTTTAGAGGAAACTTTGAAAAAGCAATAGTCATGCTTTTATTTAGTAACTTCTCGAAGTAGTTTTACTGATGGCTGAAAATGTTTTTCATTGTTATAATGTTATCTTATAATATGTTGCAGTTTCAGGTGCTTATTGTCAAAGATGCAATGAAAAAAAGACTGATGTTCTGTCCAGAGAGTGTTTCTATGTTGAACTAATCACTGGAGCATTTCTCAGTCCCAAGCTTCATTGTTGGCATTGGAAAAATAATGGATGAATAGATATTTGTTATACATAGTACCTATTGGGATTAAGAATAGTAATTAAATAATTCATTAAGGGCACACAAGACAGTGAGCGCAAGCAAGACGGAGAGCCCCGCCCGCCAACTCTTAGACCATGGGATACGCTCGACATATCCCCGCCCCCCAACTCTAACCCTCCTACCGCGTCATGGGATACGCACGTCCTTCCGCATCCAGTGTCGCTCTCGAGGCATGTGCACTGCCTGCTGATGTGCCCGCACGCAACAACTTGCCTCTGTCGCTTTCGTCTGTGCATAAGTCCACATGCACCTCTGAGCCACATTGACTTTTCACGCAAGACAGAGAGCCACGACTGCCAACTCACAGGGCCCCACTAATGGGTTAATGGCACTAGACTTTCTGTTAGCAGCATTCACTGCAGTGTACTGGAGTGTAAGACTATCAGATCTGCTACCTCACAAATTGTCCTTATTTCCCGGATTTTCCTAACCCCATCAGATTCTAATTTGCCTTTTACTTTTACACGCAATTTCCTGTTAGATTGGTGTTTGCAATGACTATTAATAAGGGACAAGGACAAACTTTCAAAAAGATATGCCTGTATCTGCCAAAACATGTTTTCACTCATGGACAATTGTATGTTGCTCTCTCCAGAGTTCCATCTTTTCATTCTCTGACAGTTGTATACTCAATCCCTCCCCATTTGGACAACTGTGTCTTTCAAGAAGTGTTCACCCATCAATAAATAATTATATGCGGCGTATGCTACGCCGCGGGTTGGCTAGTCGTAATTATTAAACTGAAACCCAGAATAAAGAAATCTTGCAAGCACAAGTCTGTAAAAAGGATTGTAAACATTTATGGAGAAATAACACTCCAAATAATTAATAGTTTGATATTGTCAGTCCCAGTTTACTAATTCTTACATCTCTTCTTTTCACAGCTGTTTTTCAAGAGATACCAGAAAACAAAGTACAACACTTTCATTCCAACTCTGAAGGAATTTCTCAAGCCAGTTTCTTCCAAGCCACAGTTAAAATGACCATTGATATAAGAAGAATGAAGTCTGCTAGTTGGCTTTTTGAAGATGGGTTGTGAGCCAATAATGCCTGCATTCTTGATGAGGATTATCCCAAGCATAATAAAAAATGTCGCGCTTATATATGATATACAGTATATGAACTATTTGTGTATTAAAATCCCAATAGAAGTTGGAGAGATCAGTAAATTAGTATGTGTCAGACTTTCATCTTCTTCATTAAATATAAATAACCTGATTATTTTGTAGTTAAGACACTTGACATTTTCTGTTTCTTAGATAAATGTAAATAAACGCAACTTCTCGAGGGTCCAGCTTTTGTAATTGTGTCTCACTACGGTGCAGTTGCCTTCGCGTGCACGCGCATCTTCCTTGGAAAGGCGCGGGTTAAGTGTGCAGCGCCCGCCCTTCCTCCCTGCGGATCGAGAGTGGAACTCGACAGGCAGCGTCGCTTCCTGCTGCTGAAAGAGGAGGAGGAGGAGGAACCTTGGTGTTGAACGGCCGGTAAACCGGAAACGATGCGCGTGTGATATCGGGTAAACATATTTGTTTTTCATACGAAAATATTGGGTTGAATTGTGTAATTTTGAAGGTGAATATAAGGCATGAATGTCAAGGGAAATGGGCGGTCAGCAAAGACTATCTCAGATGGCTTAGTGAAGTCGTTGGTTGAACTCAGTAACAGCTTAATGATTGGTTCTGGCACCCAGTCCCTCCCAGGTGAAGCGCACTCACTTTATAGCAGGACGTCACCGACGCTTTCAGGTGCAGCGCATTCTTTTTGTGCCAGGAAGTCGCTTTCTTTTTCAGGTGAATCGCGCTCACAATGTGGCCGGGTGTGGTCGCGGCTTACAGGTGAAGCGCTCTCATTATTTTGCAGAATGTCGCCGGTTACAGGGGACATCTGTTCAGAATTTAGTAGAATAAACTGTGGCTGGTGATACATGCACAAAGTGTGGCCCCATTCTGCCAGATGACCTTATTTGCGCTTTGTTTCCTAATGAATCGTTAATTCTTGTCTTCGCGGCTATTAGGTGCCACCCGGTAATACCGTAGGTGGTTAATGTGCCACACTTACAGGTGAAGCACATCCATGTTATGTTAGGGTATCGTTACTTTATTCATTGAATAGACAACATGCATGGCAGCGTTCTGGTGAGGTGCGCTCACTATGTGGCAGGGTAGGTAGGCGTTACTGTCAGGTGTAGACCACTGGCTAGGTGGCAGGTCGCTGCCGCTGTCTCCTCCTTCAGGTGAAACGCGGGCGTTGTCGTGCTCTCTTTGTGCCCCGTGAACAGGAAGTACGGAGCAGGTTGCAAGGAGATGTGCTGATTTTATGCCGCAGACCTGTGGATATTCTTCATTATAAAAAGGTAAGGTAAGATGGAAAAATTAAACTATACTGGAAGTGAAGCTAAGAGGGAAAAAAAAGCGGATTAAGAAAATGAAAGCATTTAATAGTCAGTCTTTAGCTTGTATTCCGCTTTACATTTACGCGGTACAATCTGTCTACCCCAGCGCTAATTCAAACGCTGCTGCCGTTGCTCATTTAACAATGCATTAAAAGTAAAGTGCTGCAGTATTACAAAATGACACTGTGCCTTTTGTAGATCAAGTTTCTCAACAGAATATGAAGTTACTGAGTTATTCAATCTTAATTCAATGTAGCGCCTGTCATAGCCGTAGACCCAGTAGCACAGTGACTGTTATTGCCTCACAACACCAGTGACCTGGATTTTATTCTCAACCCCTTAAGTGAATGTTTGGAATTAAAACACATACCCCTCGTGTCTGGATTGATTTTTTTCCTCCCTGATATGCAGAAAGATAGCATGGTAGCACTGCTTCCTCTCAGTAAGGAGACCAGGGTTTACATCCTGGGTCCATCCTGCATGGAGTTTGAATGCTCTCCCTGTGTTTGTGTGAGTTTCTTCCCACAGTCCAAAAACACGTGAGTTAAGTGGACTTGTGTTGCTGGGATAGACTACAACTCTTCCATGATCCTGATCAGAATAAACAGGGTTTAGAAAATGGACAGAAGATACTCCCACAGGTATCCGAAGTAGGTTGGCTGTTGAAATGGTGTGACGGATGGGGTCAGGGATTTGGGGATTAAAGAAATGAGTGTTTGTGGTCGTCATGTGATAGACTGGTGTATCAACCAGTGTTTGTCCATACCAGGTTCTTCAGGGACAGGGATAAGCTTCACCTCCCCATGCCTGTCTACAGTTGCAAGAAAAAGTTTGTAAACCCTTTGCAATTAGCTGGAGTTTTGCATTAATTCATCATAAAATGTAGTCTGATCTCCAACTAGGTCACAATCATAGAAAAACATTATCTTAAACGTCTTAAACTAATCCTGCAAACAATTGTACTTCAAGTCAATACTGAACACAACATTTAAACATTCAGAGTGTAGGTGGAAAATTCATGCAAATCTTTGTAGTTAGTAACTGGTAGAAACTCCTTTAGCAGCAATAACCTCCAACAAATGTCTGCTGATGCTGATCATACCTGTACAATAGCAAGGAGAAAATTTAAACTGGAGGTGTCAAACTCAGATCCTGGAGGGTCACAATGGCTGTAGGTTTTGGTTTCTGCTACTTTTTCCTTTGCTTACCAGTTACTGCTGCTAATGCAACAAATTAATTTAGTTCTTAGACTTATAAACTTTATAGACTTTATGTATAAACTAGCAATTAAACAAAACGTAAGCCAATATATGACCAGCTAAGAAGGGGACCTCAAATCCCACCAATATTCTAATTATAAGCCAATTGTTCTTGTTAATGAAACCAGTTATTTTAATTAGATGGCTTGTTGGTGCTCATATTTTGCTACATCAGTAATTTTAAAAACTGTTGATTTTCCTTTTTCTGAGGACACCATCAACGTGTTTTGTTGACTACAACAAACCAAAATTTCTTAGACTTTCACCTGATGGACACACAGGTGTACACAGAATCTTGTTGTGTTGGCTTGCTTTGCATATCTATCATATTATTTGATGATTAAGGAAAAAACATGTAAGGGTTCCAAGTCTTGTAAAACAAGCTGATTACATTTAAGTTAAAAGAAGTGTGTTTCATTGTCGGTAGTAATTCTCTAGTAATTAACAAAGTGGCTAGAATGAAAACCCTGCAGCCGCTGTGTCTTTCCAGCATCTGAGTTTGACACTGTTGTTTTATATCATTTCTATTGATACAATTTTTGCAATTCAGTGATTTTTGTGGGATTTTTTTTATATGAACAGCTTTCTTCAGGTCATGGCACAGCCTGTAAATTGGGTTGAGGCCTGGGTTTACATATTCAGTTCTTTATTTACTTCAGTGTGTTTAGGTCATTGTCTTTTTTGCATCACTTAACACATATGGAGCTTGAAGTGACAGAATGCTGTGCTGAAAGTTTCCCGTAAAATTTTGAATTTATTTTACTTTTTGTAATAGCAATATGCACGGTGGTGCAGTTGTAGCGCTGCTGCCTCGCAGTTAGGAGACCCGGGTTTGCTTCCCAGGTCTTCCCTGCATGGAGTTTGCATGTTCTCCCCATGTTTGCGTGGGTTTCCTCCAGGCGCTCCGGTTTCCTCCCACAGTCCAAAGACATGCAGGTTAGGTGGATTGGCGATTCTAAATTGGCCCTAGTGTGTGCTTAGTGTGTTTGTGTGTGTCCTGTGGTGGGTTGGCACCCTGCCCAGGATTGGTTCCTGCCTTGTGCCCTGTGTTGGCTGGGATTGGCTCCAGCAGACCCCCGTGACCCTGTTTTCGGATTCAGCGGGTTGGAAAATGGATGGATGGATGGATAATGTCAGGGCCTTGAAACAGCAAAGCATCTTCCTTGCACCATATTTCATGGTAGGAGCAAGGTTTTGGTAATTGGGGGGCAGTGTTTTTTTCCAAGTTTGTGCATTTCTGGGAATAGTTCAACTTTTGTCTCAGCTTTTTACAGGCCATTGTCCCAGAAGTGTTGTGATCTTGAAACTGAAGCACACTTGCAATATTTTCTTTGTTCAGCATTTTTCTTATAATTGCCATATAATCAAAGGCTTGGACAAGTTCAAGAGGTTTCTGCAGGTTTAGCTCCTTTACGTTATAGTGGGTATTCACCTCTGGTCCTGGAGGTCCACATACTTTTTCCAGTGTGGACAGTTCATTTTCTAAAAATTATATTTAGTATTAACAAGTAATAAAGTTTTTGCATGTTATTAATTTGAGTGGATAATGTTTCTTTATTGTGAACAATTAATGTAGAAATCCTGGTTATTCTAAAGGGTTTGCAGACTTTTTCTGTACACAGAAAAATTTATTGATAGATCTTACATTGTTGGAATTAACAAATAAAACAAAACGCAGTATGGTGAGGTTGTTGAAATTGTACTTCTAGCTAGCATATAGTTATGAGAAATAACATGTAAACCTTTTGAAATTTTCTGTATTCCTTTGTGAAAGAGCAATATAATGTTAATCTGGGTCATAGTAATAGATAAAGGAAATTTACTGTTATTGAACACATAACAATGTTTTCTACCCACTGAATCCAATTCAGGGTCACAAGGCACTGTGGTACATCCTGGCAAAATTTGGACACAAAGCCAGAGGGTTAAACAAATATCACACTCAAAATTGTACACACTCAAAATTGTACATTTTCATATTTTTGTTGAATACGCTTTACATTTTTCCAGGCTACAAATGTAGAAAAAAAAATATATTAACCCTTAGGTTTATTTATTGTTACTTCCTTTTGTAATGGTATTTTCTGAATTATTTTCTTGCATGGCCAACCAACATGCAACAAGTCACTACTTTCAACTCACTGGTAAATAAAAATGTTATAAAGTATATAACTTCATTTTATTTAGTAGAAAACACATGTCCGCTTAACTGATGTGCCCCTAACCACTGTTTCCACTTGTTTAATTATACTCCCAGTTTCTGAAACCTGTTGGAAGAAACCCTGAGAAAAAACTCCCGTGTTTTGTGATACCATGTACGTTAAAATGATGAATGATATAAATACAATTGAATGATTAATTCACGTGTAAACAAGTGTTACCTTTGTGGAACAATGCTATATCAAATATGTAAGAGCCACTGTGAGTAGTTTAAGGACTTAATATTTGTATATGGTGAACCGGGGAACTGGTTTACTTGTACACATTGTCCATGGAGCATGTAGATTTAGTATAAATAGACAGCTAAAATGCAGCACCATCAACAGAAAAAAGTCAGCTTGAGGAATAGGGTATAGCCAAGAAGTAGTACTTTATTCAGTGTAACACGTTTAATTAATTGTTTATTATGAACGTTTCTAATGTTGGTTTCTCTTTTCAAAAATTATCCTGTCTGCAAGCTACTAAATAAATATAAAAATAAAACAGAAGTGAAAGTGTAGGGTTTGATAAACATAAGATTTGTTTCATTTCTGCATTTTTTGTTTTAAGTATTTACATATGCTATAAACCGAAAAAGCTAACATAATAATGTCAAAGATTAGTGACTCTGAAAAATGAGAGAAACATTTTGCTTTGGTGTTGTGACTTTTTCAGGTAATAGTTTATTGTAAAAATAATTAAATATTGGTACTTTCACCAATGAAATCACCAATAAGTCTCATGAAATTCATGACAGCTATCATGTATAGTATATACAGTATAGTATATGTATATGTATAGTATATACATTGTATACAGTGGGTGTATGTATGTGTATAATATATATTTCCAAACTCAAGCAAACTTACAATTAATTACTGATCCCTATAACTTCAATCAAATGTTTCTCATAGACACTGACCAAACTGGTACAGAATTTAGTATTTTCACCCATTCTTCTTTCAGTTCAGTCCAATCAAGCCACAGGATTTCAGTACAACGAAGGTCAAAGCTGTGACTTCAACGTCCAAAAATTGTGACTTTCTTTACTTTAGTTCTGTGTTTGAGGTCACTCTCATGCTGAGTTACTTACTGTTTTGGTTTTATGAAGAGGTGCCTTGCTATTCACCTGTAGAATTTCCTGGTACAGCTTAGAGCTCATTGTTCCCTCAAAAACTATCCTTAGGCAGCAAACCAGTCGTATGCCATGATGATCCCACAGATGAGATGCTTTCAGTTTGCTGTTGAAAGGTAGTGTTATGTTTTTGTCAAAAATAACACTGTGTGCATATACCAAAAACTTCTACTGTTGTCCTCTCTGTCCACAGAACTATGATCCAGTCATGTTGTGTAATATTTATTTAGTCTTTAACAAATTTGAGAAGCAATGTGATTTTTGAAGAAGTGTGGTTTCTGATATGGCCATCTTAATCAGTGATTTCCTTTTTTTTTTTTTTTGCAGCTTTATGAACTTCAAAATGATTGTTTTGATGTACTTTTAAGCAGGCCTTAATGTAAAAGTGTCATCAGTTTTATAGGGTAGTGCACCCCAAACCTACACCTGATTGTTATCTCATTGATTGAAACACCTGGCTCTAAGTGCCCTCTTTCATAGAGATTCACATATTTTTTCCATCCTTTCTATTTCAGGAGATTGTGGGAGTGGTATTGTGCAGTTGTTTTAACCAGACTCTCTTTTGCTATTTACTTACAGTAAATGACTTGTACTGTTAATGTTTATCACTTTAATTTTCATTAATATGATCACATCTAAGGTGCCATTGAAGTTCAAAGTCAAGATTATTGTCAATTGTACAGACTATAATGAAATTCCTACTTGCATGCGGTTGTCCAAAAATATTTAACAATCTCACAAATGTGTTTTAGCATCTTCCACATTATTACAGAGATTCTCTTCCTTGAGCAGAGCCCCTACCTCACCTAAGATCAGGTCATGTCACTGTCACAGAGCCAGCTAGAGTTGATCTCACAGGTGGTAATCCAAGAGAGATGTACACCTAGGTTTAAGGGATGATGTAGCTTCAGCTTATTAGGTGATAGGTTATTTTCAAGTACCAGACTGTGACTATTAGAGTAGTGAAGAGGCTGGCTTACTGTATAGTTAGTAATTTTTGTGCTTCTTAGCCTGGCAAAGTCTGCAGAGATTTAAAATACTTTATCTGAAGAAATTCAGGAGGGTAGGTGAAGATCAGCCCACACACCCTGGCTACTGTTAAAGGCTACAGAAGAGCTATTGTTCATTTGAGTAATTTAAGTCCTTTTTTCTGCATTTTGTCCACTCTAAAATGCGGACTTAGAGTGGGACACGGAGGCTCCAGCTGCCTTTCTGTTAACGCAACCCAAGTATCTATCTAAAGTCCATGGATTTACCCCTTGTATGTAGCTATAAGCCTAAGCAAAAATGTTAATATGAACTGGTCATATATCAAGAGAGAGGTCAGAAAAGATGTGGATAGAAATGCGGTGGGTTACATGAGGGGTATTTCACCCCTAAAACTGCAAAAGACTGTTTAAAATGGTAAAAGCTTGTCAGGCATGGTAAGCTGAGCCATTGGCCATTAAACTAGTTTGTGCATGTGCAAATAAAATAATCAATAATGCATGTACAAAATAAAATATAAAGCTTATTACATACTTTTATGAAATTACTTTCCCTTCATATGCAAATAAAATAGCTCACTGATTTCTGGGGAATATTACAAGAATTATATTAGGAACATCCTGACTAATTTTGCTTTTTATACTCCAGAATACTGTAATACTAATATCAGAAAAACTATATATCATATTAGACTAATCTATTTTAAGAATGTAATACTGTAAGATTCTACAAATGATATTTCACTTGAAGGTACAAAACTGAAATGCCTGCTCAGCATAAAGAACTGCATCAAGAACATTACAACATGTGATTTTAGCCCAGTTTGCAACATAATGCCACTATTTAGTTAGTGTAAGTGGTGACAAAATGCAGAATACTGCTGAAATAACACCTCTTCAACTGTATGTATTTTATAGCAAAATGCTTATACCTGTAGATATTCTCCTTACAGTCATTAACCCATTAAAGTGTGTACTACTGGAAAAATACTGTATCAGAAATAATTCTTGCTGTTTACAGTACAGATTGTGCTTTGAATTTTAAAATAAGTGTTTTTTTGAGTATTCTAAGTTTGTTTATAGATATCATTTACATTCTATAAGTGTTTCATATATTACACCCTCTGCAATTTGCCTAATCAACTACCATCCTGCCATATGCCAGTGTGTAATTGTATATTGTGTATTTAATAAGATGGTGTTTTGTTTATTTACCATGCACATGTTATTCTATGGTTTCTAGGGCTTTTCCTCCCAGCTGCCCTGGTTTTTCTTCCAAGCTAACAAAAGCATACAGAAGTTACTTGGTGATTCCAAAGGGCCCATTCTCTACGTCAGTGAGCCATGCCTATTCACAAATGTTCCCTGGCTTGCATTCAGTGCTGCCAGGACAGGCTCTGGCTCCCCCGTGACTATGCATTGGTTTAACAAGGTGTGAGAATGTTATGTTCACATTAAATTAAATTAAAAAGGATTTTGGTAATAACACAATGTGGTTAGCATGACTACCTCACAATTTCAGGGACTAGACTTGAAATCAGTCAGTTTCTTTGGAAAATTGGCACATTCCCCTCATGTCAGTGTGAGGGTTTTCCTGATACTCCAGTTTTTCCCTTATCCCAAAGATGTGTAGGTTAGTTTTGATTTGTGATCCTAAATTACCCCAGCCTAAGTAAATATGGTCTATGATGGATTGGCTAATCTGTGCACTGGTTGCTCTTTCCTTGATCCTGATGACTTACTTGGCATCTCATGACTCTTTATTGGAATAGATAGCTGTGGTAAGTGTTGTAATGTTGTGTTGGGTGAATTATCCACTTATTTGATAAGCTGGCACTTTAGTGATAATTTTGCTTTGGTGAGATTTGTCTTACTAGGCATAAGTCCAATGACACCATTTCCCCTTTTGCTGTAGTGCTGTAGTAGCCCAACCCAACCCTTTCTGCCATTATATTTTTATCAATAATAATAAATTTTATTTATTTTGCACTTCATATTTTAGAAATCTCAAAGTGCTACATAGTAGAAACAAACATAATAAAACAAGAAAATCTATGTATGCTTTAACATCAAATAATTAATAATAACTGATAATTAAGTCATCTCTTTTGGTTATGTTTGGGATCTTTACCTTTTTGTCATTGTGTCATTTTTTTTTCTTTGTATATTCCGCATAACCAAATACAGTATACACCTTGGCTCCACAGATCATTCAGTCCTATTCATATGTTTTCCACAAATTATTTGATTTAAATAGCTCCATGTGTTTTTTTCTTCAAAACAAATCCTACTTTTGTTTTATCCTCTTATTACTTCATAAATAGATTTTCATTTTCTAATGTGTTTTACTTTCAATGTATAGAAGTTCTGCAATGGCTCCATCTTCAGTAAAGCTACAAGAACTAATTCGTCTAATACGTACAGCAAAGACCCAGGCAGAAGAACGTGCTATTATTCAAAAGGAGTGTGCTGACATTCGCTCATCTTTTCGAGAGGAAGATCCATCTTTCCGCTGTCGAAATGTTGCTAAGCTACTATACATGCATATGTTAGGATATCCTGCACATTTTGGCCAGGTAGTAATGTTTCCAAATTTCTGAATAATTTTATAACAAAATGTTTGATAAGTGTTAGTGTTTGTTTTCTTTTGTTTATTTTGAATATGGATGCTTAAAGTAATATGTAGTATGAAAAAAAAACACTAATGAAAAATGGTATAGTAAGATATTAGTATTTATTCACATATACTTTGAGATATAGCTTAAACTGATTTCTGAAAAAGTGATTACCATGTCTACCAAAACAATGTAGTTACTTTATTATTGTTTTATTTCTTTATTTTTAAGACCTATTAATCCAAGACAACTGCAAAAATTGGCATACATGCAATATGCATGTTTGCTTAGTAAAATAATGCAAATTTATAAGACAATAAAAATACAAATAATTAAAGAGTTTAAGAAATGTAGCAGTGCAGTTAGCACAAGGGATTGATGACAAAGGAGCAAGCTATAAACAAAAGTATGTTAAAACTGAGGCCAGAATGGGACAGATAAAAAGCAGTTAGAAATCCAAAGCAACAGTCCAGAGGCACCTGAAGAGTAGACAAGGAAAAATTCTAACTACTAGAAATTTATTACACATATTTTCCTCAAACAGTGAGGAAAATCAATAGCAATTTAAGTAAATGGAAATTCAGTTTAAGCAAACTGAGGTTAAGAGGTGATGTGATTGGAGAATTGAAAATCACAAAAGGAATTAGTACAGTGGATCTCAGCTGTTATTTTAAAACAAATTATTCATGAACATAGGGACACAGTTGGAAATTTGTTAAGCTCAAATTTTACCCAAATGTTAGAAAAGAACTATAGACAGATGGAATAAATTGCCAAGTCACATGGTGGAGATTAGGACTTTAGAAACCTTTAAATCTTGACTCAATGTTATTTGGAGGAATACAGGTTATTTTAGACAATGTACGTGAATAGGAATGACATGGATGTTGGGGTGAATGGCCTGTTCTAATTTTTTTAATAATGTAATGTTCTAACATTTTATTGATTCGGTACATCAGAGCTGTAGTAAGGATGAAAACTAAGGCACAACAGAGAATTCATAGAGGAGTGCCTGAAAGACATGAGGTAGTGAGGAGCAGGGCCATATAGGATATTTTATGTAAAAACTTGAATTTTGAACAGAGTCCTAGTAGTATTGGGAAGTTAGAAAAGATGGTGAAACAGAAGCATACTGTAAGGTATAGAATATACCCAGCATATGAGTCATGGGATATCCATTGCAAAAGAGACCGTAAGTATTGCCAGAAGAAATAGCTACCACACATGTAATGAGATTTATGTGTCAACATTTATTGAAGTATTTTGTTTCAATATAATCAGTTGACAACCTAATAAATCCACTGACAAATTTATTTATTTTTAGATGGAGTGCTTGAAACTTATTGCATCACCCCGATTCAGTGACAAGCGTGTTGGCTACCTAGGGGCAATGTTGCTGCTTGATGAAAGGCAGGATGCAAGCCTTTTGATCACTAATTCAATTAAAAAGTAAGTTCCTGTTTATTATTGCCTACTTTTCTTCTATTTCTTGACCCTCAATATTTACAGTTTACCATTTGTGTCTTATTGTCAATTGAAATTTTGATGAATTAAAGCTGAAAGATCATTTATTACTTTGAAGAACTGTTGGTAGACAAAGACTGTGAATAGAAAAATCAGTGACAGATATACATATTCATTCATACATGAATTTAATATTCTGATTTTTGTATCATGCTTGGTCATTGTTAATGTTGCTTTTGCACATTCTGCCCTTTTCAGCAGGGTTTCCTCACACATCTCCACAGATATTCATTATGCTAATTGGTGACTGTAAATTGGGCCTGTGTGTGCTTGAATGGGCCCTGCAATGGATTGGCACTTTATCTGGGATACTGGGATAGGCTCTAGGCTCCCTGTGATCCTAAATTTAATTAGGTGCATTTAAGAATGGTATGATGTGATCTGTTATGTTTCTTGCATTCCCAGTTATTCATACATTTAATTTCAGTTTACTAAAATGCTGTGACAAGAAGAAAATAATTAAACTTAAATTATTTATACAGTGGAAGGAAAAGAGAGACATATTAGACAATTAGATGTGTCTTTTATTATAATACATTGATGGATTCAAAGCCTTAGGACTTGAATAACATTGTGAGTTTTGAGCCATCAGTATATGGAATTTGTCACCTTCCCATAGCCATTTCCATGAAACAATAATCAAAGCAGGCTATATAATATTTGTTGACCATCAAAATAATTAATTAGCCCTGATCTAATACTGACTGATAAAAGGGAGTATTTCATGTGACTCCAGTTCATAACAAAACAAACTGAGTCTTAATAATTATTCTCATGAATTGATTTGCTTAGCTATACAATAACCAAGTTAGCCTGGTCACTTTAAAATTTACTTGTACTAGGGGGCTCTGCCCCCTCCTTGCCCACCCCCGTGTTTGGTTAACTGGATATACAATTTAAAGAGATTGTTATTTTCATGGGAATTGTTAGATATGCATTATTTTCACTTTTACTTTAAAACTTTAGTAAAAACAATATATGGAACTAACTTTTCTTTAAGATCGCATTGAATTTTGATTCCGTGTTTGGACTACATCATGACAACGCAATGTATAACTGCCTGTGAGTGAATATTGTTTCTTTCTCTCTATTAAATAAAACAACTTTTTTGAATGTTTGTCCATGCTCTTTCTTCTTCGCTTAGGCGTTGACGTGTCATCTAGAACGTATAGAATTATTTTCCTGATAAAATTTATGAGCTGAGAGCGCAGGAAGTGTGTCTGCCAAAAGTATTCACACGACTGAGAGCTGAGAGCGCAGGAAGTGTGTCTGACAAAAGCATTCACGCGACTGAGGTTAGATGACCGTGGTCTTGTTTGAAAATAGTTGTAAGTAGGGCGTGACTTGAAAGAATCCAATGGCAAAAGTCACCGTCTCATGGGACTTGCTTCCAAAGGTTTTAAGTATGGCGTGACTTGAAGTCTGATGGGACTTCATACTGCGCCAACGTTTTTGGAATATTTTAATTATCTCTGGCAACATGAATTAGACGATCTACAAGTCTCCGACTTAAAGTTTAAATCTGAACAATATATTCAATCTCTTTTCGCTGTTCTGTTATTTCACCGAGTAATTATTTCCATTTGTTTGTGCCAATGCGATCTTTACTATCCTTTTTTTTTTTTGAGTCCACAACTAGCCCACAGTTCAACAATAGTTACCAATCTGACTAAGTTTAGCATAGCTTGTTCTTCAGGTCAGGCAGCTATGAACAGAGATTGTGCCCCCTGCACAGACATACAGACTTTTTAAAATCTTGGTGTTTGCAACTCTAAGCAGCTTTGAGACCGTTCTCTCAAGTACAAATGCAAACGCCAAATGCAAAGTACCCAGGATGTGGTTTATGATTTTCATTTTACCTACATGCAGCCTATATCTTGTGACACTTTCAGATTATTAGAGAAATCCCTCCAAATCAAAATGTTTGGTTCGCTAAACATACATTATGAATAATACCATTTTTCTACTACCAGAATCAGAAAACACCCAGAGTTAGTCACACAAGTATTGGGATTTCATCTGCAGTGAATTACAGTTGTTTTGAAGATTTACATTAAAATATGTTTTGCACAAAAATCCAGAAAGTGAAAGACAGGGTTTTAAAAGAGTATTGAGAAAAATAAGTCATTGTGTACAGACTTGCCACCTGCATTGATAACATGATAACAGAGAGATATGATGCTGTTTATCTTGTTTTTTCAAAATACCTTTGAAAAGGTCCCACTGAGAAGCTTATAATAAAACAAAAAAAAATTACGATCCTGTGATATTCTCATTTATTCAATATTTAAATATGCAAATGTCACAGCACTGTTGCTGTATAATTCTATAGATAATTCTAATCTATATTTACTTGATTATTCAAATGTCTCTGTTAATAGCATTCCCTTGTAATCCAGGAGAGTTGCCTATAGCACAGCTGCAAAACCTATGGCATAACATTTGTGTCAAAATGTGAAAAAAGGAATTATGAAATATATTAATAAATAGCACATGAAAAACTAAAATTACATATAAAGATTTAAAAAATGCATGGCTAAATAAAAGTTGTCTAGTTATCATGAAAAGCTACATCAGTGTTTTATTCACTTTCAGTAATGTACTCACTTTTAATTTAATTTTTGTAGGTTTTTTTTAAAGGCTGTTAATATTTTACAGTGGGGCATTTCTAAATGGCACAATACAGAATAGCTTATTTAGTGCCAGTGCAATTTATTTCAAAAGGTCTCTTTTCATGCTGGTTTTATTGTCTGTCATTTAATTAAGTATTATTTATAAACATTGTTGCAGTTTTTTTTATTTCATGACTCATATAGTGTGTGTCTATATATATATTCAAGGCATTCGTAGTCTGAATCACAATCTGACTGTGTGGGTGGTTACCTACCAGGTAACGCTTGTGGTTGGTCAGCAAGTCGGCTAATGTCCGCCACGGTGCCTATGATAAAAAACATTTCAACCATATATATATATATATATATATATATATATACATACATACTAGGGGGCTTCGCCTCCTGCTTGCTTCGCTCGCCAACCCCCGTGTTTGGTTTTCCAAATACACACTTTTAAGATTTTTTTTCTTTGAACTTCTGTAAAAACAATATTTGTAATCTTGCGAGTCTCAATATGCTGAATCTTTTTAATGAGGTCAGTGAGATATGTGTTTAATGACTTTGTACCATAATTTAGAATAGGTTTCTCCTTTTGGAATTTCACGACAGACAAAATGATCTACATCATCAGCAGTTAATGTTTTTGTTACAAAGTAACCAATAAATGCATGTGCGCTAAACTCCGTTTTTGAAATTCTCAAGATTCTTTATTTGTCACATGCATAGTTATACAGGACAACACGCAGTGAAATGCATCCTGATCCGCTTATCAAAAACGTTACAAAGTTAGAAGAATATCAGTTAGATTAACAAAACATCATAGATTAAAAGATAACAGTATAGCAGAACATAATAAATAAGTAAAATTATGTGAATAAAGTAGAATTAAGTGTTGAGGTGCAATAGTGTAATGATTATTGTGCAAAACCAAAGTTAGACTGGTGCATAGTTAAATGAGGCAGTTTGTTTGTTTGCGCTACTGCGATCTTTACTTTCTTTTTTTATATTTTCTAATTTTCCTACTTTCATATCCTTTAACTTTCTCCACATGTGTATAGCACCAAGTTTTTTTTTTTTTTTTTTTTTGAGCCTTTCTAATTTTACTGCTTTCATAATCTCTAACCTGCTCTGCATGTGTTTAGCGCCAATGTTTGTAAATGTCTTTATGAAGTTCTACTTTGTCTTTTACTCTTTGTCTTTTAATTCTGAGCCGGATTGGACGTGCTTTTTTTTCCCAATTCCACTTGTTCCAGGCTGATAATTACTTTCCTTATTTTCTGAATTTGAACCTCGATTATTCTTTTTTGCTCTTTTTTCTCTCCAACACTTTTGAGTCTCTTTTCTCCGTGCTGGTTTCTTCTTCACTTAGATGTCGACATTTCATTTATACCGTACTGTGCTTATACGCTTTATATACGCTGAGAGCCCTGAATCTGTGTGTGCTCAAATCCTTTAGACGACTGAATGTTTTGCTGCCTCTTGGCTTATTTGATATTGATTGTAAGTAGGGCTTGTCTTGCAAGAATCTCATGTTGCACGTCATCGCGAGACGGTCCTGGCACAAAGTCTCATGTTTAAGGTCCCCGCCGAGGAGCTCTGTGGCCATAGGTCACTTTTCTCCGAGCTTTTCTTTCTTCTTCATTTAGTCGTCGACATTTCATTTCTACTGTATTGACCTTATACACTTTATATGCTCCGAGAGCCCTGGAGCTGTGTGTGCTGCATGACTGCCTTTACACTACTGATTTGTTTTTTCTGCCCGTGGTCTTATTTGTTGATATTGCTTGTAAGTAGGGCGTGTCTTGCAAGAATCTTGTTCTATGTTCCCGTGAGACACATCGTGGCAAGTCTCTTTCGTCTTGCGGGTCTTTTAAATGTCTTCCAAGAAGATCATGTATCGTAGCCTTGCTTTTGATTTCCAGGACAGGACTTCTTTTTATTATACAGTGCTCCTGGAAAGTATTCACAGCACATCACTTTTTCCACGTTTTGTTATGTTACAGCCTTATTCCAAAATGGATTAAATTCATTTTTTTCCTCAGAAGTCTACACACAACACCCCATAATGACAACATGAAAAAAGTTTACTTTATGTTTTTTCAAATTTATTAAAAATAAAAAACCTGAGAAATCACATGTACATAAGTATTCACAGCCTTTGCTCAATACTTTGTCGATGCACCTTTGGCAGCAATTACAGCCTCAAGTCTTTTTGAATATGATGCCACAAGCTTGGCACACCTATCCTTGGCCAGTTTTGCCCATTCCTCTTTGCAGCACCTCTCAAACTCCATCAGGTTGGATGGGAAGCATCGGTGCACAGCCATTTTAAGATCTCTCCAGAGATGTTCAATCGGATTCAAGTCTGGGCTCTGGCTGGGCCACTCAGGGACATTCACAGAGTCTTGGCAGTGTGCATAGGGTCGTTGTCCTGCTGAAAGATGAACAGTCGCCCCAGTCTGAGGTCAAGAGTGCTCTGGTGTAGGATTTCATTCAGGATGTCTGTGTACATTGCTGCAGTCATCTTTCCCTTTATCCTGACTAGTCTCCCAGTTCCTGCTGCTGAAAAACATCCCCGCAGCATGATGCTGCCACCACCATGCTTCACTGTAGGGATGGTATTGGCCTGGTGATGTGCGGTGCCTGGTTTCCTCCAAATGTGACGCCTGGCATTCACACCAAAGAGTTCAATCTTTGTCTCATCAGACCAGAGAATTTTGTTTCTCATGGTCTGAGAGTCCTTCAGGTGCCCTTTGGCAATCTCCAGGCAGGCTGCCATGTGCCTTTTACTAAGGAGTGGCTTCCGTCTGGCCACTCTACCATACAGGCCTGATTGGTGGATTGCTGCAGAGATGGTTGTCCTTCTGGAAGGTTCTCCTCTCTCCACAGAGGACCTCTGGAGCTCTGACAGAGTGACCATCGGGTTATCGGTCACCTCCCTGACTAAGGCCCTTCTCCCCCGATTGCTCAGTTTAGATGGCCGGCCAGCTTTAGGAAGAGTCCTGGTGGTTTTGAACTTCTTCCACTTATGGATGATGGAGGCCACTGTGCTAATTGGGACCTTCAAAGCAGCAGAAAATTTTCTGTAACCTTTCCCAGATTTGTGCCTCGAGACAATCCTGTCTTGGAGGTCTACAGACAATTCCTTTGACTTCATGCTTGGTTTGTGCTCTGACATGAACTGTCAACTGTGGGACCTTCTATAGACAGGTGTGTGCCTTTCCAAATCATGTCCAGTCAACTGAATTTACCACAGGTGGACTCCAATTAAGCTGCAGAAACATCTCAAGGATGATCAGGGGAAACAGGATGCACCTGAGCTCAATTTTGAGCTTCATCGCAAAGGCTGTGAATACTTATGTACATGTGCTTTCTCGATTTTTTTTTATTTTTAATAAATTTGCAAAAAACTGAAGTAAACTTTTTTAAAGTTGTCATTATGGGGTGTTGTGTGTAGAATTCTGAGCAAAAAAATGAATTTAATCCATTTTGGAATAAGGCTGTAACATAACAAAATGTGGAAAAAGTGATGCGCTGTGAATACTTTCTGGATGCACTGCATATATTATATACAGTATATATATATATGTCACTGCACTTTCTCATGTGATTGTTTATTTCATAGTTGCCATTGTATCTTCAGAGTAGCTGCTTTATACTCTGGGACCACCCAGGTGAACGTTTACGTTTCCTTTTTTCTTACTGCTTTTGCCCTATTTTGAAGAACTACCAGTTGCTACAAAGGTACCATGAGTAAATCAACTGATTCACAGCAGCTACACTTTGTTTTTGGCATTCCAGTATGCATAGCGATCTTAATTTATGCATTTAATTTGTATGTTTTGTAATCCTTTTTATTAAACATGAAAACCATTTTACGTAAACTAATTATTTATTATGTTTTATTTTTTGGACTGCTAATACTACCTGAAACCCTGGCTATGTCCCTGCTATTTTATGCTTAACTTTACCTTAATTCAAATTACAGATTAAGAACATTTTACACCATAAATGTACTGTGTAACTATATGCAAAGTGATTATAAATTAAGTGCACTAAAATGAGGGAGACCTAAATTAAAGTATGAACCTAAAATAATGTTCTCAGTGTTTTTCCTGAATATGTTATAGTCTTTTTGTTTTTTAATCCAGGCTGTCCTTTTCACTAAGCTTTTCCCCATCAGCTTTTCTATAACTTCATTACTGTGTTTGTTTTGTTTTTGATTATTTAGTGATATGAACCACAATAGTCAGTATGTCCAGGGCCTTGCTCTGTGTACACTGGGCTGCATGGGATCCTCTGAGATGTGCCGTGACCTTGCAACAGAGGTTGAGAGGCTGTTGAAGACATCTAATTCCTACATTAAAAAGAAGGTATACAAAAAGTAAATTAACCTTTAAAGTAAAATGAAGTTTGAAGTGTATTTAATTAATCATTTCTAGTGTTATTCATTTTATTACACCAGCATTTCTTAATACTGTAATTTATAAAACATAATATTATAAAAGTATGTAGAAGTAGAAGAAAAAAATTTTAAGAGTTCTGTATTATTAAGGAAAAAAACATTGGCATTCTGGCATGTTAATCAATTTGTTAACTCCATATTTTTTATTAGAAACACTTACAGGGTGAGGCAGAAAGGACAGACGTTCTTTACAAAATCACAGAATTGAAAATTTTTTCTTACAAAGAAATGTATTGAAAGATTTGAGTTCATATTGAAATAGCATTTGACAATTTGTAGGGATGGCGATGCAGGTCTAAATGCAAAATACGCCTTACCGAGCGATTAATGAGGCCAAGTTCAGAAGAATGCTTCTGTGCAGATTGACTTGGACTGCGCAGCATGGCTAGTCGTACGCTTTCCACATTTTCAGGGTACGTGCCGGTCGTGTAGCCCCCGGCGTCTTTTCTTCATTAGTGTACCTCATGTACGAAGTGCTTTAACCCAATGTAGGATAGTGTTACGAGCGGGAACAGCTTTATTTCTGTGGATATTGAAATGGCAACAAAACGCACGCTGAACTGCGGTAATAGATTGGTTGTTCTTGACAAAACAGTCGTACGCAAAAACGCGGTGTTCTATCGTCCACGGCTCCGTGGCTTCAACTAAAAAGAAAATAAAAAAATGCTAAGACTTCACAAATCTAATTCCACCTACCGCACATCTGTCACTCCACCTAGCGGTGAGTTCTAGCCATTTCAAAGACGTCCGTCCTTTCTGCCTCACCCTGTATTAGTACTGTATACTTTTTGGCAACTTTCAAAATAAGCAATTATTATTTTAAAAGTAACAAAAAAAAGTGTTATTTGCAAAGAAACGTG
The DNA here is from genome assembly GCF_016835505.1 of Polypterus senegalus. Classification (NCBI taxonomy): domain Eukaryota; kingdom Metazoa; phylum Chordata; class Cladistia; order Polypteriformes; family Polypteridae; genus Polypterus; species Polypterus senegalus. The sequence goes on from NC_053154.1 coordinate 41,570,897, forward strand.
TATTACATTGAGGTTATTTCAAAGATAAGGCATATGATAAGCAGTTTTGTTTTAAATAAAAATGCATTTGTAATATTTATTATTTTAACATGCACTTAATATTGGTATTGAACAGTGTCATATAATATCATAATATTCTTAGTTCACATTCAGGAAGTGTCAGAGCCTCTACTGGCAGCACTGGGCACATGTGAGTAGCATCCCTAGATGTGGGGCTAGTCCAATCCAAGGCACACTCACATCTGCACACCTAATTAGGCTGACCCAAGGGAATAAAAAGATTGAATTTGTGAACTAGCTGTAGTAGTAGATATCACACAAAATTGCAGAAGACTGTATTAGTCACTGTAGTTCCATACAACACATGGTACAAATGCAAATAAATATTGATTCTTGGCAATGCATCAGCATACTTTTCTCCAGAGGTCACAATAATAGCTATCAAAAACATCCTTGCTATATATGTAATGACTGAGATGAGAAATCTTTGGTTCAAGGACTAAACAATGAGTTAAAAATACAGACTGTAGATAATGAAATAAACTTTTGTTAGGAAAGCACAAAAAATATGTAAAGAGCATAGCTTTTTGGCAATTGGGCACAAGTTCATTATGAAATTTTGGCACAATATACATTTGTTTATTTATGTATTTAATTGAATTTACTTATTTATTGATTGATTGGCTTTATTATTTGTCCTGTGAGTCTGTATCCTTGTTTTTTGTTTGTTTCTGCTTTTGTATGCATCTAAATTATCCCTTGCAATTAATAAAATGTATCTAATCTAGTCTAATTAATGGTTCTAGCAGCATTAGAAACTTAGAAAAATTTTGACAAGAACAGGCATATCAGCTCAACTAGGCTTGCCAATCCTATCCACTTAATTTCCTCCAAAATAACATCAAGTTGAGTTTCGAAGGTCCATAAAATCCTACTGTCCACACTACTTGGTAACTTATTCCAAGTGTCTATTGTTCTGTACATGAAAAGAAACTTTCCAGTGTTTATGCAAAATTTACCCTTACCAAGTTTCCAACTGTGTCCCCCATGTTCTTGTTGAACTCACTTTAAAGTAACTGTCTCAATCCACTATACTAATTCCCTTCATAATTTTAAACATATCAATCATGTCTCCTCTTAATTTCCTTTTGTTCAAATTGAAGATGCTCGGCTTTTTTAATATTTCCTCAAAATTCACCCCCTACAGTCCTGAAATCAGCCTGATCACTCTTCTCTGGATATTTTCTAAAGCTGCTGTGTCTTTTTTGTTGCCTGGAGACCAAAACTGCACACCGTACTCCAGATGAGGTCTCACCAGTGAGTTATAAAGCTTGAGCATCACCTCCTTAGACTTGTACTCTGCACATTGTGCTATATAATCTAATATTCTGTTAGCCTTCTGAATGGCTTTTGAGCACTGGAAGTTGATAGTGGCAAGTCCACCATGACTCCTAATTCTTTCTCATAAGAAGTACTTGCAGTGTTCAACCTTCCATTGTGTATTGAAACCTAACATTTTTACTTCCTACATGTAATACTTTATATTTACTGACATTAAATTTAAATCTGCCACAAATCTGCCCAAGCCCTTATGCTGTTTTATTTCCCTCTGTAATAATTCAATGCATTCTATATTATCTACCAATCTACCTAGCTTGATATCATCTACAAACTTAACCATCTTGCTATTCATGTCCCTATCCAGATAATGTGTATATATATTAAAAATAGCAGCGGTGCCAGCACTGACCCCACTTTTAACTTCACCCAGTTCTGAAAAGGTTATTTACATCGTAGCCCTCTGCTTCTTGTGTTTCAGCCAATTCTGCACCCATCCACACTCTACAACCTGGAGCCTTATCAAATTCTTTCTAAAAGTCAAGATAATGTTACATGCACCCCTCTGATCGTATTGTTTTGTTACCTTCTAATGGAATTCCAGCATGTCAGTAAAACACGACTTCCCTTATTTGAACCCACACTGACTGTTCAGTGACACTCCTGTTTTTCCTGTTTTATAGTAGTTATAGTATATAGCATTATAGTTATGGAAAATAATAGGTACATTTGCTTACTGGTAATATAAACTTATTAAAAATATATATTAATTAGTTACCCAGTATACTTGGTCCCTACATGGGACTAAATATCTTTACAGTTGTCATTTTCTGCCTATAACTCTATTTCTTTTCTTTTTTTTTATTTTATTAATTTTATTGGAATCCATACAAAGCAATAAAGTTTTTACAAAAAGAAAAATTGAGTTAAGAACAGATCGATCCCCACCCCTGAGAGAGAGAGAGCAAGCTAAACGGCGTAAAATTTAAGGCTTGTAAACATACCTAAATTAATAAATTCTCTGTGCTTCATGAACTTATTTTAAAATATTACTGATTAGATCCTGCCATGTTTTGAAAAAGTCTGTACGGATCCTCTAACTGAGTATTTGATTTTTCCAATTTAAATATATAACACATCGGTTTCCCACTGACTTAAAAGAGGAGAGTTTGGGTTCTTCCAGTTTATCAGAATAAGTCTGCGTGCCAACAGTGTAGTGAATGCATTCACAATTTGTTTGTCTTTCTCCACTTTAAACCCTCTGGAAGAACCCCAAACACAGCTGTTAATGGGTTAGGAGGGATTGTGAGTCCAAGGCTGTCTGAGAGGTAATTAAAATTTTTGTCCAGAATAATGTTAATTTGGTGCAGGCCCAGAACATGTGACCCAGTGAGGCTGGAACTTGGTTGCAACGTTCGCAGGTTGGATCATGCCCTGGAAACATTTTGGAGAGTTTTAGTCGAGACAGATGTGCTCGATATATAATTTTGAGTTGAATAATTGTATGCTTTGCATATGGAGCTCGAGTGAATTCTCTGCATTGCTACTTTCCACTCCTTTTCTGATATATTAATTGAAGATCTTTTTCCCAGTGTCCTCTTGGATCTTTGAAAGGGAGGGATTGTAAAATGATTTTATATATTGTAGAGATGGAGTCTAAGTCCTTAAGATTGAGCAATATTTTTTCCAGCATGGATGAGGGTGCAAGATGAGGAAAATCTGGAAGGTTCTGTTTAACAAAGTTCCTGATTTGAAGATAGTGAAAGAAATGTGTAGCTGGAATGTTAAATTTGGAATGTAATTGTTCATAGGATGCAAAGGCGTTGTCTATATAAAGATCTCTAAGCAAGTTAATTCCAAATTTTTCCAGATATTAAAACTGCATATGTTTGTGAAGGTTGAAAGAGATGGTTCTCTTGCAGAGGTGCCACAGATAGAAGCTTCTCCGTCTTAAAATGCTTTCTACATTGGTTCCAGATTCTAAGTGAGTGGAGCGCAATTGGGTTATTTGTATATTGCCGATAACGTGTGTTTATTGGAGCACAGAGCAAGGAATACAAAGAAGTACTGCAAGATTTTACTTCTATTGCGGTCCAAGCCTGTGTATGTTCTTCTATTTGTGTCCAGGTTCTTATCGCCTGTATATTTGCTGCCCAGTAATAAAACTGGAAGTTAGGTAGAGCCATGCCGCCTTCTGCCTTTTGTCTTTGTAGGGTCGCTCTTTTGATGCGTGGATGTTTTGAATTCCAAATAAATTAGGTTATTGTTGAATCTAATTGCTAAAGAATGATTTATTAATGTATATTGGAATGTTTCGAAATAAAAAAAGGAGCTTAGGAAGAATATTCATCTTAACAGTGTTAATTCTTCCAGCTAGTGTGAGATGAAGGGTTGACCATCTATGCAAGTCTTGTTTAATTTTTTCCATGCAGACAGCGAAATTTTGTTGATAAAGAGCTTTATGTTTACTTGTGATGTTTACCCGAGGTATTTAAACTGTTCTGCAATGATAAAAGGTAGGGTATCTAATCTAATATTATATGCTTGAGAATTCACTGGAAAGAGTACACTTTTATTCAGATTAATTCTGAGACCAGAGATCTTTTGAAATTCTGTGAGTGCTGTTAAGACTGCAGGCACAGAATTTTCTGGGTCTGATATACACAATACCATATCATCTGCATATAATGAGATTTTCTGTTCCAGTCCTTCTCTGCTAATCCCCTTTATCTGATCAGTATTTCGACAATGTATTGCCAGTGGTTCAATGGCAATCGCAAACAGCAGCGGTGACAAGGGGCATCCTTGTCTAGTGCTACGTTCTAGTTTAAAGTAGTCTGAGCAAATGTTGTTGATGCAAACTGAAGCTTCTGGGTTAGTGTACAGTAATTTAATCCATGCACAAATGTTCGGGCCAAACCCAAACTTCTCCAATGTAATAAAAAGGTATTTCCATTCAATCATGTTGAATGCTTTTTCTGCATCCAATGATAATAATATTTCTGGGGTGTTTGATTTAGTTGGTGAGTATATTACATTAAACAGGTGTTGAAGATTTGACAATAAGTGTTGGCCCCTAATAAATCCTAATTCAATCCTAGTCGTAAATGTCTCCCTAACTCTATTTCTAAACAAAAGAAATTGATCATATTTCAGATTACAGAAACTAGCAAATACCAGTTTTCTTAACAATGTTTTTTGAGTATTTTATAGAGTTTTTAAAACTAAATAAATATTTTTTAAGCTCATGATGTTGCACTTGTATTTATAATGATTAAAACATAACTGCATTGAAACAGTACAAATCAGATTAGGCCATATTATTTTTTTAAATTATGGCTTTTCAACTGGCATTATGCTCAACACTCCCAAAAAGCATCAACATGTAAATCCCACAATCATTAGTGGTATTGAGCTACATTGAAATAAAAGATACATTAAGGTAAACATTCATTTTTCCTAGACCACTCAATATTGGATTTAATTATTATAATGTACCACACAGATATAAATTAAAAAATTCTGTATACCACTAAATAACAGCAAATAGGCCACCAAGGTAAAACTGTGCAAAACAGCCTGCTAATTTTGGCATATTAAGCAATAACAAGCCCAAACTTCTTGGTGGGAAGTGGTTCAGAAGGGGAGAAGGAGCACAAAACATTTCAGAATTTGTTACATTTTAACCCTGGGCACAAAATTTCTGTGTTTTTAATTTCACAAGTCACTTGAATGTAAATTCACTGGCATTATAATAACAACCTTGGCAAAAAATATTTGACCTTGATTGTTGATTATGTTAGATCACCTCCATTACTGTGAATATAGTTTACTAATACAACTTACTGTATCTTAACAAGAAACAAAAAGCAAATAAAAAAAAATTCTAGTTACAAGCAAATACCAAGTTAATGTTAACAGCAAGAGTCCATCCACATCATAAAACATCAAATCAAAGATTTTTTTTTTCCTTTATAAGTTCCTAGTGTCGGTCAGATATACTTAAGATATTTAATTCTTTCAGTAACAAAAACACTAATATCTGTTTGCTTTCTAATTGCTGTCGGGTTTTCAGTTTTTTACCAAGGCCCTTTGGATCCAAAGTTTTGATATATTGCAATTATCATCATCTTTGTTAATAGTGATATTTTCCTCTGCAGAATTGGAAAGTCAGATACACATCTCCACATAGATTTTTGAGTTTAGTCTTAACTGAATTGAGCTTGAAAAATATAGACAGTGTGGCATAGAATTTCAGAAATTGAAGCAGTGTTGGAAACACTAAATTAACATCAAACTCTTTGACTATACCCAGTGTTGCTTGGGCACATGACTGCAGAATGAAATACTCTGAGATCTGTTAGCAGACCTGACCCAACTGTGCTCAAATGAAATACCATAATCAGTTCCTTTCTTTCCTCTCAGAATGAGCATACACTCATGTTGACACAGAGGTGCTCTCTCACAGATACCTGTGGTTTAATGATGCTTTGCTTGGTTGTAATGCATTTGAGTTGATGTTCAGAAAATGCTATGTGCTGTAAAAATAGTTTTTATATAAATCTCGAACACTTATTGAAGTATGGAGCAGCTAATAATTTTTACAAGCCTGCTTGAAAATCTGGCACAGTGAAATTTTGCGTGCTTGTGTGTAGACATTACAGTCACCTTCTATGTCATACAAATCCAACAAGGCCAGCACACATATATTTCGTAAATTGTTTATGGGGTTAACAGCAATGATTATTATAGACTATACTTTATTTTTATATGGGATAGTATGGAATAGCTTACCTAGCTTTAACAAGGCATGTTGCTTATCGCTGCTTTTTCTCTTTTTTTACAACAAAAGCCTGCATTTGTGCTTTGAAACAATAAATTAGGTATAATTGGGATAAATGAGCACTTGAGGAAAAAGAGGGGAAAGTGCCAGAAGCTCAAGTCACAGTAGCCACCCCTTCCTCCATGTCCCTGACATTAAAAAATACACTATTTCAGGTAAAATGATGAGACTCCCTAAATTCAACTTTTATTAAACAATTTAGCTTTGTTTGGTACATGCTATAAATAGCTCTTCTAAATAATTCACTCTAAAGTTTTATGATTTTTTTTTCTTGTGTGCATATGTAATGTCCATGTATACATTTTTGCCAGTACTATTCAGTGTCCTATTCTGTTGTACAAATTGCTCCTGAGAAAAATAAGGACTGGTGGCTCTGAGGCTAGGAATTCAAACCCCATAAACGGCAAAAGTGACTCTACTCCGATGGACCCTTGAGCAAGGCCCTTAACTTGCAATTGCTCCATCCTGGGTATGACGTTAATCTGCATCCAGCCCTGCATGTAGGCCCACCAACCTGCAGGGAAAAACCTGGGGGTTGGTGGCAGAATTGGCACTCTAGCCACTATAAAAAAACTCGCACTGTGCCACTCCATCTGAACTAGTGTGGTGCTAAGGTGTCACCCATTGCATGGCTGCACTCGGGTCCTAATCTTGGATCCTGAGTTGGTTTGTCATGTGGTGGGTGCGGCAATGTGTTGTATCAGCGCATGCTCCTAACCTCTCTCTCTCTCACTGAGATTTCTGTGTGCCTTTTGGTCATCTGATTTTAGTTTTAAAAAACAGTTTGTGGATTGTTGGATTTTTGCCTCAAATCTGCAAATTGAAAAGAACAAGTAAACCTTAAATTTACCATCAGTTCATTATCACATATCAGTTCACGAAAGACCACATTACAGTCCATAAGCTCCAACCTGCAGTCTTTGCACCTGATTATTTTAATCAAATATTGTTGGTCAGTACTTGTGATGCAAATCTTGAGAACAAAATTAATTTTCAACAAAATGAAGTTGCATTTTCAGAATTCATTTAATATAAATGAAATTGCTGTTATTTTTACCACAGAGTGGCAGACAAAGTTGCTGAAATTTTAGAGACAGATCAAGGGAGTAATTCACCTTTTGTTCCTCTGTTGGTAAAATACAGGGTGAGTCAAAATTATGTTAACACTAATGGATTATTTTTATCTCGACCACACCTTTCCAGGTCGATAGATAGGTCATGGTGGACCATTACCATGGCCTCCACACTCCCCTGATTTGACAACCTGTGATTTCTGGTTATGGGGTATAGTGAAGGAGTGCGTGTGTATACTAGGAAATGACCTGAAGGACTGAATACGGACTGTGGTATCATCTGTTCCTCGCGAAATGTGTGTCCGGGCTTTAAATGGTACTGTTGCCTGTTAGTTTTTTTGTTTTGAACATAATTGGCGAATAGGTTGAGACATTCCTGTAAATCATCTTGTACATATGAAGTATGTTTTGTGAATAAAGTGCCATTCAAATGTTAACATAATTTTGACTCACCCTGTAATCACATTTTATTTCCTTGAGGGTTTAGGAAAAGATGTGACTGACAGATTTCGTAATTGGAGCCTCAGCATAACATAAGATTTTATGACCTGTCCAGATTTACTTTGCATTTAAAGCTATTGGTGATTTTTAATTGATTGATTTTATGATGATTTCTCCCTTTAGGCTGCACTCTCAGCAGTACATGTTGTGAGGAAGGTTCCAGAGTTGATTGAACTCTATATCCCAGCTGCAGAGAGTTTGCTAGGAGGAAAGAATCATGGTATTGCTCATCTAGAATTGTTTACTTTCTGTTTTTTTTTATTTATTTTGTGATTCTCTTTGTGTCTTTATATATTTTATCTTAAGCTCTTACTGCTTCATGCCTATATTTTGATGCTTGTTTTTAAGTGTGTCTCCACTCTAATGTGATGTTACCCATATAACATTATGTGCAGACTTGCAAATATATATTACAGACATTATATTTTTCATGATCAGGATTCAGATTAATTTCCTTTCAAGTTGTCTTTGTAGTTTTTTTTTTTTTATAACCACTCCTTATATTTGTTCCAGTTGATTTTCTCCCTCATTGTGTGCATCTGTACATTTTTCATCCATTGCAGAAACAGCAAACGTATTGCTTCTCCTTTCAGAAATGTAATCCTGTTTTTGCTTTGCTTAGGCCAGGAGTATACTATAATTTAGGGTTTGAAACTTTTCTTTGGTTGTTAGCACAGTATGGGTACTCTATTTTATTAATGTAAAACATTTAATATTGCAAGGTTTTCCAAGTCATTGTAATAGCATGTTTATATCTTTTATAAAGAATTGACTCTTTGATCTTTGACAACAATTCTAATCTATTCTGTATTTTCATAACAGGTGTACTTCACAGTGCAGTTGTGCTGATATCAGAAATGTGCGTACGAAACCCAGAAGCAACGTGCAAATTCAAAAAGGTATGAACATCTCTGTTGTTCTTCTGTTATTCTTCCGTGCATCTACTCAAATTAATTGTTTTCTTTTTTTCTCAGGTAGTACCCGAGCTGGTTCAGATCATGAAAAATTTAATCATGTCAGGTTACTCCCCTGAACATAATGTAGGTGGAATCAGTGACCCGTTTTTACAGGTGAATGTTCTGACTTATTAGTAGTTTTGTCTTTTAGATTTTCAACAGTGCCAATTTGAAAGCCTCCTGTTAACAATGGTAAAGTTACGGTGCCTTTAGGACAAACCTTAAGTCAAAGCCAATTTTTCCTGTTTTGTGATTTTATGAGTGCGTCTATGAATATATACAATTTGAGTCACAGATTTTTCAGGGACAGGGGGATTGAAATAGTATGTAAAGCCAAAAATTGTTTAACTGCTTCACCACCTAAAGTCTGTTGGACTTACTGCCATGAGCCTTTCCTAACACAAGTGTGTCTCCTACATACACTTTATACAGTACTTTCAATTTCTAATATGTGGGTCAACTTTCTAACAAAACATTAACAAATACAAACTGGAATACCACTTGCCATTATTAGTAATAAAATCTGCAAGAAGTGAAAATAATGATAAATGCATCATCTGGATGGTAATGATAGTAAACTTACAGTGCTTTTAGGTGTAACATATTTTATCTACTGGAATTTAACTACTTATAAGTATATTAAAATGCCTCTGCTGAATGGGTTTTGCTTTCCCATAAAAAATGGACAAAATGAGCAAGCATTTGTTCACAGTTGTAAAAGACTTAAGAACACCTGACATGAATAATGGAAAAACTTTGTGGTCCTCTAAAAGCTTCCTTCTACATTATGTTTTGTTTGGTTTGACCTACGTTAAATGGCATGTGCTCATATACCTCATTTAATTTAAAATGACTGTAGTCCATACTTAATTTTAAATTAAGACTCAAGATGATCATTGAGTCTGCAAATCATATATATTGTGACAGTTTAGGGTTTCCTTGCAACCTTGTACCCTCAGACCACACGTCAGACACCAGGTAAAAGTCAAAATAATTATTATTTATTATAATAATAAGTGCACAAAGCACGCTCCTCTCCACAATTCTCCAATAACAATAAACCAAATCACTAATAAACCAATCCTCCAAACTCCCAGACGCTTAGCCACCCTGCCTCCCAACTCAGCTTGTCCGTCTGGGATTTCCCACAATCCTTTATAGTCCTTGACCCGGAAGTGTTTGTCCCCCAGTCCTTGTGACTTTCTATCACTTCCGGGTCAGGTAAAAATTTCTCTTTTTCTTCAACCTGGAAGTACGTCATTCCTCCCGTTCACGTGACCAGGACGTACTTCCAGGTTATAGGGCACATATGAGTCTACGAGCCTTGCTACAGCAACTCCTTGTGGTCCCCAAGGTATCCAGCAGGGCTATGTATAAAAACTACAAAGTCCATGAGGCCCTGCTAGAACTCTGGGCACATCCATGCTGTCGGGAGAGCTCCTCTTGCTGGACATCCATCACTATATATATATATATATATATATATATATATATATATATACAGGCAGGCCCCAAGTTACGGACATACGAACAGGGCTGCAGCTGCTTCTTCATCTGTCTGGGGGACATGACGCAGGCTCCTCAGTAACTGCCGTTCTGTCATCTCTGGCCTGGGGACACTCCAAGCGGTGGCTGGAGGGGGCGGTTTCACTGCTCACGCAGTGTAGTGTCCCTCAGGCAGCTCCTGTTGATAAATGGGGCGGTGGGGGCCACACCCCATTCATTCTCAGTGGGCAGCTGGGTGTGTGGAAAACACTTGTGTGCAGTGCCGAGGGGGGCAGTTTGCTGCCCGCCCGCCCACCACGCCACAGCAGCTACTGCTCTTGACTGGACGGAGGCTGGATGGGTCCACCACACAGCCTCAGTGTCCCTCAAACGGCTGCTCTGTTCATTCTCGATCGTTGGGCAGCTGGTGATGTTGCAAGTGGTGACCCTGTTGTGGCTAAACAGAGGCCATTGAGGGTTAATGGGGCAGTGGGGGTTTCAGCATTGTAGTGTGCCTTGGGTGGCTGCCTGTTGAATGGGGTCGGTGATAGGCGATTCACTACCCGCCTTTGGCTGCACCCTGTTCACTCTCAATGGGCTAACAGTGCAGGCAGCATACTGTATGCAAGTGGAGGTGACTGTGTGGTGGGCGGGTGGTGAACTGCCTCTCGCTGGCCCCATTCCTTCTCCTACTGTTACGTACATAGCAGTAAGTTGTTTCTCGTCAGTACAACAGGCGTGCTGACGAGGGGTGCCTTCCTGCTGTGATAGCGTGTACAATGCTGTGCAGAAGAGCTCATCTTAACCTTTGTCTTTCACCCTTCTACCCTACAAATCTGATGCAAGTGCTGGTGATACAGTAAAGAAGGGAAAAACCATCACCACTGAAAATAAAGTAGAAATAATAAAAAGGTCAGAGATGTGAAACTCCAGCATTCATTGGCAGAGCACTTGGTTACAGTCGTTCAACAATAGCATTTATTAAAATAATGTACCAGTTCCGACTTACATACAAATTCAGCTTAAAAACAAACCCGCAGTACATATCTCGTACGTAACCTGGGGACTGCCTGTATATATATATATACATACATATATACACAGTGACAGTAGAGGACGCTGTCGTTTCTCCAAACCCAAAGTCAAGACGTCCAGACACCAGGTAAAAGTCCCAAAGATAATTTTAATTTTTTATATAATGTGCACTTAGCACCTCCAGCAGCTCCGTCACATTTCCTCCCAACTCCGGCTCAGCTTGCTGGGTTTCCCACAGTCCTTTAAATAGTCCATGACCCGGGAAGTGCTCCTGTCCTTCAGTCCACGTGATTCACTAGCACTTCTGGGTTGGTTGAAGAATTATATTTTTCTT
>NC_053154.1:41582961-41707961 GCF_016835505.1 Polypterus senegalus
TGTCACAGTTTAGTATGGTACTGGCTGTCACCTACCATACTTTGGATCCATTGTACAGTTGTACTTGAAAGTTTGTGAACCCTTTAGAATTTTCTATATTTCTGCATAAATATGACCTAAAACATCATCAGATTTTCACTCAAGTCCTAAAAGTAGATAAACCAATTAAACAAATGAGACAAAATTATAATACTTGGTCAATTATTTCTTAAGGAAAATGATTGAATATTACATATTTGTGTGGCAAAAGTATGTGAACCTTTGCTTTCAGTATCTGGTGTGACCCCCTTTGCAGCAATAACTGCAACTAAACGTTTCCGGTAACTTTTGATCATTCCTACACATCGGCTTGGAGGAATTTTAGCCCATTCCTCCGTACAGAACAGCTTCAACTCTGGGATGTTGGTGGGTCTCCTCACATTAACTGCTCGCTTCAGGTCCTTCCACAACATTTCGATTGGATTAAGGTCAGGACTTTGACTTGGCCATTCCAAAACATTAACTTTATTCTTCTTTAACCATTCTTTGGTAGAACGACTTGTGTACTTAGGGTTGTTGTCTTGCTGCATGACCCACCTTCTCTTGAGATTCAGTTCATGTACAGATGTCCTGACATTTTCCTTTAGAATTCTCTGATATAATTCAGAATTCATTGTTCCATCAAGGAAGGCAAGCCGTCCTGGCCCAGATGCTGCAAAACAGGCCCAAACCATGATACTACCACCACCATGTTTCACAGATGGGATAAGGTTCTTATGCTGGAATGCAGTGTTTTCCTTGCTCCAAACATAACACTTTTCATTTAAACCAAAAAGTTCTATTTTGGTCTCATCCGTCCACAAAACATTTTTCCAGTAGCCTTCTGGTTTGTCCACGTGATCTTTAGCAAACTGCAATTTTGTTAAAGCAATTAGCAATTTTTTTTTTGGAGCAGTGGCTTTCTCCTTGCAACCCCACCATGCACACCATTGTTGTTCAGTGGTCTCCTAATGGTGGACTCATGAACATGAACATTAGCCAATGTGAAAGAGGCCTTCAGTTGCTTAGAAGTTACCCTGGGGTCCTTTGTGACCTTGCCGACTATTACATGCCTTGCTCTTGAAGTGATCTTTGTTGGTCAACACTCCTGGGGAGGGTAACAATGGTCTTGAATTTACTCCATTTGTACACAATCTGTCTGACTGTGGATTGGTGGAGTCCAAACTCTTTAGAGATGGTTTTGTAACTTTTTCCAGCCTGATGAGCATCAACAACTCTTTTTGTGAGGTCCTCAGAAATCTCCTTTATTCGTGCCACGATACACTTCCACAAACATGTGTTGTGAAGAGCAGACTTTGATAGATCCCTGTTCTTTAAATAACACAGGGTGCCCACTCACACCTGATTGTCATCCCATTGATTGAAAACACCTGACTAATTTCACCTTCAAACTAACTAATTAGTAACTGCTAATGCCGATGTGTAGGAATGATCAAAAGTTACCGGAAACGTTTAGTTGCAGTTATTGCTGCAAAGTGGGTCAAACCAGATACTGAAAGCAAAGGTTCACATACTTTTGCCACTCACAAATATGTAATATTCAATCATTTTCCTCAATAAATAAATGACCAAGTATAATATTTTTGTCTCACTTGTTTAACTGGTTTATCTTTATTTACTTTGAGGACTTGAGTGAAAATCTGATGATGTTTTAGGTCATATTTATGCAGAAATATAGAAATTTCAAAAGGGTTCACAAACTTTCAAGCACAACTGTACATTTCCTTTAAGATCTTTTCTAACCTTTCACATACCAACTATCTTTGGTTAACTCTTCTCCCATATTAAAAGCAGTGTAGAGTAATAAAGACTTTGACTAACAGACTTCATAAGAGCACTTACCACAAGAGGTGAATTACAAGAATTTATCTTCTTGACATTAAGAGTCTACTACAATGATTTGATTAATGTGTTTGTGTGTTTTTGCTAAGCTAGTTGTTAGTGGGTGTTGATGGAGAATGCTGACTGACATCATTGTACAGTAATTTTCATGGGTTTCACTATATGACAGTCCTCAAACTGATGCTGTTGTAGCATTAAAGTAAAGTACATCAAAACTGCTACTTGTGTGTCACCTATCAGGTGAGTTTGTAAATACTGTATAAGTTAACTGCAGTGGGTTGGCACCCTGCCCGGGATTGGTTCCTGCCTTGTGCCCTGTGTTGGCTGGGATTGGCTCCAGCAGACCCCCGTGACCCTATTCGGATTCAGAGGGTTAGGAAATGGATGGATGTATAAGTTAAATGCAGCATGCACAGTAGATAATGGACTATCTGTTAATGTGTGCATTCTTGCCACCTAAACTATAGATTGGCACTGAACAGCTATGCACCTGATACTATAGTCCCTAAATGCTAAATATAAAAAAACTGTTGATGCAAAGATATTCAAATAACCATGTAGAAATAAAAGATTGGATGTCCTAAACTGGCCATAAAAGGGTATATCTTAATTTAGAAACAATTATCAAATTAAAAAAAACTTTTGAATGTTTTTAAAACATAATTTAAAATAATCTTTGCCTATTTTTGTAATCCTTTTAAGGTTAATTTTAATCTTTCAATACTGACTAGAGATGATGTAATAGTTTTTGAACAGTTGTATAATACCTGCTGTGTTTAAGCTCAACTTTAGTTTTGTTTGCTATTTGCCCTCAGTAAGAAAAAAACAAAACCAATAATTTAAAAAGGGGCAAAGGCAACAGAAGATAAAAAAAATATTAGAATGCTGGAAAAACAACATGTTTCATTGTACAACAAATCGTACCACATACAGCAGAACAAAAATACCCACTATAATTATATAGCAGAATGTACAGGTGTGAAGTTCAAAAATAAAAACAAAATCAATACGCAGAGTAATGTTGAACAAGAACTTACCAATCAGTGTGTTTTTAGCTATTCATATCGTATATGGATTAGGCATACAAATTTTTTTCCGTTCACAATTTAGTGCTCTATGCTGTGCTGCTGGACAATAAATAAGATTATAATATTATTATGGCACAGTTATTATTTTGTTTATTTGTTCATTTAGAAGGTATGTCAGATTCCTTCAGTGTTCCTAGAGGTCTCACAACTCTCTAAACAACATTTCCATCCTCCAGTATATCGTTCACTTATAATACCGAACAGTGACAAGCTGTAACCACAAGCAACAGTAATGCAAATTCAACCTACTCTACGTATGTATCACTGCTGCTTGAAAAAACATGATTTATCAGGAATGGTTTGAATGTTCTGATAAGCACCTTCTGTTTAATTTATTTTTGTTTTATATGAAAACACATAATGAATTATAAAACACAAGTGAAGTTATGCTGCATAATTTTTTGAAAGAGGTATTTTTGGAAAGTGCTATTTGTCCATTTTCCAAGTCTTATTTTTCCAGTTAGAGGGTTCACATGCTCCTGCCCACCTCAACCACATTGTGTGCTGGAAGACTGAACCAACCCTGGATGGAACACCAATTATCCTAAGTATTTAGAATGTGAAAAGTAACCGAAGAAACCAGAAGAAAGTGAGAATGTGTACACTCCACACATACAACACTCTGAGTTGACTTCTGTCTTGCTATGGACTCACGACATGAAGCATCACCGTTCAAAGATTTGTATTGTGGTGAACTGCCAGTGGTTAGTCTCGAACCTGCAGCACTTGGCTCAAAAGTGAGTGTGTCGTACCATGAGCTAAATGGAGAGTGCCATCAGTCAGCCAAGAAGAGCCTGACTCTGACACTGTGAGTGATGCACTTCGTGGAGATGTCAGCTGATCTCTCTCTCTCTCTCTGTGCCCGCCTCCAAATTTTTCCATGCAGCATCACCATAACAACATCAAATTCAGTACCCTGAGCATGTGATGGAGAAGCACTTACAACTGTGTCACCAACACCCCAAGAGTTATTCTGAAACATAAAATATCCCAGTAACATACATCCATTAATCACCCCCAAAAAAGATGCTATACAGGTAGAATTTCTGTGGACCCAAGCAACAATGATCCCTTATATGTTGAATCCAGATATCATTCAATTCTTGCAATATGTGAATAACTGCTGACAGTTAATTATTTTTTTTTATTACCTTTCAGTTCTTTGTCATTGTATTTATGGGTACTAGAAATGATAGCTGCCTTCAGTTTTTCCACAAGAAACTTTACTACGGACATATTCCAGGCTGAGTGCAGGCTGAAAGACAAATAAACCAATGAAAAAATAAATCAGTAAATAAACTGATCATTGAGCAAATGCTGTAGTTCTTCATTTACATTAGTGTCTGTTTTAATATTTTACTTACCTCTCAGAGCCATTAAACCTCTTCTCATTGGACTCATGATTGTGAATGTCGTGCACCCATTTCTAAAATAAGATAATACAGCATGTTAAGACATATAAAGACAGGCAGAACCTCTGTAATGTATATAGAGAAGACACAGTAAACCGTCTTAGTCAACAGCTGCATTTTCCAATCTATGTTTTGTAGTATCAGTGAGCCATTTGTATCTTGTTCCATCTTGTTCACAGGATAATTCCTGCCTGTAACTGGACCTTGTCAGGGATGCCAGGGGCAACGACCCGGCCGGGACGCCGTGAGGGACTGGATGTGGGTCTGCGCCCACCCTGGATCACGTGGGGGCCGCCTTCCTGGTTGCTTTGGGGGCCACAGGTTAAGGGCATGGAAGCCCCACCCTGCAGGGGCCCGTGGTCACCACCAGGAGGCGCCCCAATGCCTTGGGGACCTGTTCCCTCAGCACTTCTGCCACACCAGGAATGCCGGGAGCCACCTGGAGCTCATCCGGGAGACTATAAAAGGGGCCGTCTCCCTTCATTCAAGGCTAGAGTTGGGTGGAAGAGGACGAGGCAAGAGAGGAGAGTGGAGGCGGCCCGAGAAGAAGGCATTGCGTGGTCAGGACTGTGTTTGGGGTTTGTGCACTAACTGAACTGGGTCTAAGTGACCATTTAATTGTAAATAATTGTGTAAATAATGTGTGGTGGTATTTAACAACATGTTCGCCTGTCTGTGTCAGGGTTGGCTCCACAACATCTAGCTAACATCCATTCATGGCCACTGGCTCCCTTAATATCTGACTTCCTCTTCTTCTTCTCTTGGCTGCTCCCGTTAGGGGTTGCCACAGCAGATCATTCCATATTTCCCTGTCCTTTGCATCTTGTTCTGTTACACCCATCACCTGCATGTCCTCTCTCACCACATCCATAAAGCTTCTCTTAGGCCTTCCTCTTTGCCTCTTGCCTGGCAGCTCTATCCTTAGCATCCTTTTCCCAATATACTCAACATCTCTCCTCTGCACATGCCCAAACCAACACAATCTCACCTCTCTGACTTTGTCTCCCAACTGTCCAACCTGAGCCGACCCTCTAATGTCCTCATTTCTAATCCTGTCCATCCTTGTCACACCCAATGCCGATCTTAGCATCTTTAACTCTTCCAACTCTATCCCCTGTTTTTTGTCAGTGCTACCATCTCCAGCCCATATAACATAGTTGGTCTCACTAAACTGACATTCTAAAAAATAAGAGTGTAAAATCTTTGCAAATACGTTTCATAAAAATTCTTGCCAAATTACACAGTATTTTTATGTTTTAACATATTACCTATATAAAACAAAATGATATTTTCAACTAAAGTAAGAGTTCTAATACAGGCAGAATTTAGCATCAGCATAATAAAATGTTTGGAAGAAGAACCAGAAGGCAGAAGAGTTTTCGTACAAAATGGAATCTGGGAATCACCAGTGTAGAGTGGGGTGGAGGGTATCGCCAATGATCATGAATTAGGGATGCTCCAATCAGGTTTTTTTAAGGCCAATGCTGATCACCAATTTCAGGTTACTTGATCGGCCAATTCCTTTATTTTTTCTATTTATCCCTGTAAAACACTTTTTACACTAACCTCCTGCATAACCAGACAAACAGAAGTTTTATGACCTATATTAAAGTGTATTGTTATAATTAAACTATAGACCACAGGTGTAAACTGTTAATTTTTATAAAAAAAATTAAATTCTGAAATTTATTTCTCAGTGACCATAAAATACTAAAATAAATAAAATTTCCTTAAAATACATACAGTATTCCCTCGCTATATCGCACTTCGACTTTCGCGGCTTCATTCCATCGTGGATTTTAAATGTAAGCATATCTAAATATATATTTCGGATTTTTCGCTGGTTCGCAGATTTCTACAGACAATGGGTCTTTTAATTTATGGTACATGCTTCCTCAGTTTCTTTGCCCAGTTGATTTCATACAAGGGACGCTATTGGTGGATGGCTGAGAAGCTACCCAATCAGAGCATGTATTATGTATTAACTAAAACTCCTCAATGATATACGATATGCTTCCCGCGCGATGCTTCGCACACTTAAAAGCTCTAACAGCCCGTATTGATTTTTAATTGTTTGCTTTTCTCTGTCTCTCTCACTCTCTCTGACATTCTCTGCTCCTGACGGATGGGGTGTGAGCAGAGGGGCTGTTTGCACAGTGGCTGTTTGCTTAGAAGATACGGACGCTCTTCTAAAAAATGCTGAAAGACTACCTTCACATTGCGCCCTTCCTTGCGGCCACTTTATCGCGGTGCTTGCATACTTAAGAACCCTATTGATTTTTGATTATTTACTTTTCTCTCTGTCTCTGACATTCTCTGCTATGTGCACTCCTTTGAAGAGGAAGATATGTTTGCATTCTTTTAATTGTGAGAAAGAACTGTCATCTCTGTCTTGTCATGGAGCACAGTTTAAACTTTTGACTAAAGGGTGTTATTTCATGTCTAGAGGGCTCTAATAATGTTAAAAAAACGTATTTAGAAGGTCGTAAACAGGTTTTCTATGCTCTAACTGCGAAAATATTAGATTTATAAATAAACTTCGTAGAAATTCATTTATCGCGGTAAAGTCTGAAATAGATTAACTGTATAACTGTGCGGAGAATATTTATAAACAGTGTGGGAGAGTCTTTAAGGGCTTAAAATGTATATAAAAATAACCATACAAACATATGGTTTCTACTTCGCGGATTTTCACCTATTGCATGGGGTTCTGGAACACAACCCCCGCGATCGAGGAGGGATTACTGTACTTTGTCTAATAAAATGTGTACAAAAAAATTCATTCATAATACATACGACATAAATAAATTCAAATGAATCTCATAATTACCAGCTGTCATATTGTTTAGTTTTTTCTTTCTGTAATGTACCTATTTGAAGTAAGGCTTAATTGAAAACAAAAATTTCCACCATTTCTCTAATAACAAATACTATATATATATAATATATATATATTTACAGTGGAACCTGTAGAGACACACACACACACACAGAGGTGCACGAGAGACACACACACACACACACAGGTGAGGGATAGAGAGAGGCACACACACAAGCGGGCAAGACAGAGGCACACACACACAAACACAGGCACACCAGACAGAGGCACACACACACACACATAGACACGCGAGACAGAGGCATACACTCACACAGGCACGCGCTAGAGAGAGGCACACACAAACACACAGGTGCGAGAGAGAGGCACACACACTTCTGTTTACAGTGATCGGTTCACAGCGTTCATTGTGACAATGTTACTTTTCTTGGTGGTTTATTAAATTACGGATTTTCAAATGTTCATTTTTTTTCCCTGTGCTTAAAACTCATTAAAAAAAAGTGTTTTTAGCGAGCGGTTCCTAGCACTATAGCATGAACTATTGCAGTGTTAGTTCAAGGTTTTCTTAGTGTTATTCAATGTTTTTACATTTAGTTTACTATTACGCTGTGCATTCTATAGTATAATTAACTATATTTGTGCTTAAAAACTTAAAAAATACATATTTACATACAGTTCGTACGGTCTGGAATGGAT
Organism: Polypterus senegalus; assembly: GCF_016835505.1. Taxonomy (NCBI): domain Eukaryota; kingdom Metazoa; phylum Chordata; class Cladistia; order Polypteriformes; family Polypteridae; genus Polypterus; species Polypterus senegalus. Next base: position 41,590,878 of record NC_053154.1, read on the forward strand.
TAATTGTATTTACATATAATCCTTTGGGGGAAATTGCTTCGGTTCACAACCAAATCAGTTCACGACCAGAGTTATAGAACGAATTATGGTCGTGAACTGAGGTTCCACTGTATATATATATATATATATATATATATATAATCACAATCGATTAATTGATATTAGCAGTTAAATGCTGCTTAAATTAAATATACATGCATGAATACAATTTAATCATTTTAAATCATTAATTGCACTAGATCTTTTTTCAGTTAAAATATACATTTACAATATTTATACAGGTGAGGTTTATTCCTTCGGTATATCAACTAGACATTTGTTTACATGGCAAGACGTTTGCTGCAAAAGAAAAAAATAAAAAAGACATGCTCTGGCTCAACTACCATAATACCTTGCTTAAAGGAGTACAACTAAATTACCATAAAGCTTAGAAAAGCAGAGGCTGAAAATATTGATTTTGGTGAATAGCCTTTTTTTTAGTGAAAATCAGCCTTTTCTGATTGGTGGCCAATCAATCAGAGTTTTTCAAGTATTTCAAGCCACAATACTGTGTGTAAATTGATGTCAATAAGTGGAACTCAGATGTTCATTCTGTTCAGATGTTCAGCCGACATTTCTGCTACCTTTCCAATAAACAAAATGTCAGATTTCATAAATAATTTTCAATTTTTTTTTCAACTTGACTAATTTGTTTCATCGTTTGCATCTAATATAGATGTAAATGAGTTCTCAAAAGGTACATATTTTGAATAAACTTGAATAAACTGTTTTATTTTCTATTGAGCAACCTAATTTTTGCATAGTATGATGAACTTTACTTCTAATTTGTCACATCTGTGTCTACATTGAAAAATAAGTTGCTTACTTATTTCCCAAACTAATAGACAATTAAAAGCATCATTATTTAGGCAGATCATAATGGTATTGGAATAAGAAATACAGTTACACAGTCTGAAAAATTAATAAAAAAGCATGGATCAATTAGGAAAACTAGGGCAAACTTACGGACAAAACCACATCTCTTTTTCGTCTTTTTCGCATTTTCAGGCCATTTACTCTTTGTGATCCCAAGCTGGAGTTTCCAACACTTCCAGTTGAAAGGCGACAAACTGAACCAGCAGATTCTGTAACTTCTCTCCTCTGAGAATGATTTGGTACATCGCCAACCACAGCACATTTTCTCCCTCTTGTGCCAACAGAAATGGGATTGGAAAAAGTATGTCCTAGAAAAGCAGGCCTGTTTAACAACAACAAAGACTGCTGTGATCCCTTTTTTGTGACATCTTCATGGCTTGTTACAGAAACACTTTTATTAGAGGTATTAAAACATGTTGCTACTGGTTTTATGCCAACAGTGGTACTGTTGTTGTCACTCCTGGTTGTTGAAGTGCTGTTACGGTTGCCTGAAGGTTGTGGTCGTACTGTGGAGGCAGTCTTGGGGCTTTGGCCTGTATTTGAGCCACTAGTGCTAGATAAGAGCAGAAGACTAGAAGACGGTGCTACACAGGTAGGTAGGCAGTTTTCACTGAAGGCTTGGCATGGTGGTTGATAAGGCTGTGCTGAATTAGATGTCAAATCAGAGTCTATAGAAGGAAGACTTTGTGATACTATGGAAAATGTCTCCTGAGTGACCTGTAAGTGACAAGGACATGAAATAGTGAAATGCATGTGCAGAACAGAACAAGGTAACAGAAAAACATCTTATTGTCATTGGATTGTATATTAAAAAACCCTGCCTCTTCTGCATCAGTTTTATCCAATCTTGTTAAATGAAACATAGAAACAGAAAACACACCTTAACAAAAATATCCATGATAAACTGGAACTCTAAATACCTAATAAACAGTTTTGTGTTAAATGTGTTGTGATTGCAAAGCAGCCAGTAATTAAGAGTGACCAGGAGAGGAACAGATAAGGGGTCAAAACCTGATCCAAAAAAGCTGTGTGACAAACCAAAATAAAAGATTAACTCAGAGTCAGAAAAGAGAGATTCAACCTTCACAAAGAATTTTCAGTAGCATAATTTTAAAAATGCTTTATCCACAGCTTGGATAGAAAAGGATCACCCTGAAAGACATTTTATACTGTCACAGCAAAATTGGATTCATGACCTTCAAAGACACACCCATGACAACTATGTGTGCTCTTACAACGGTAAATATACACAACCTTAAACAAGGGTGAAAACGCCCCCAAAATAATAAACCATTCCAAATATTGACATAAAATATCTGGAGAACTAGCAGAAGAAACAATACACCTACTCATATGTTTGTCCTTTTTATCTATCTTGTGCCCTGTCTGCTATTTTCATACATATGTAGTTATTATATTTCTATAATCCTTGTGTTTATCAATAAGATGGGGTATTCTGTTTCTTACAATGAGTGGGCTTCAGTTACCTTGATATAAGTCTAACGTTTATAGCTCATCTGCTACAGAGAACGGTGTGGAAAATGAAGAGGAAGCCTTTTCAAATTATTACAATTAATTACAAGGCATTGCTGAATGCAAAACTGATCATTAATTAACCAAGTTAGAATTCTCTTCTTTTCCTACAGTTCATATAGGTTTATATAGGTTCTGTAGATTCAGATAGATGTGGGTTGGTCTTACTAGATGGGAGTTGACGAAACCGGACACACAGATTAAATAAAGTGTATTAATCATGAGTTGACCATGGCATGAATCACTTTTTAGGCTCAGCGATCATCAAGCCAAAAGTAGAGATAATGTTAAACAAGAAGAGGTAAAGCTCCAGAGGCTCTTTTAAGAGAAGGAGGATTGCTAGAAAAAGGTAAATAAAGACATAAGCAGAGATGTATTAAATGCTCCTACCAATGTGGATGGAAGAATAATGGCCTATGTATTGAATTCAGTCCAGGAATTGGCCTTGGCAGTATTTGGTGAGTTAAGATGACGCATCATTTGAAAACAAGGCATGACTCAAGTTGCTTCAGAGAAGGATCAATGAGTATACACAAATTCCACAAAAGCTACTAAGAAGCGAATTGTTTTCTAAAAGAAACAAAAGTGGAGGAGGAGTTAACATGTAAAATATGTAACATAAGTATTATAAATATAACTGAAGAAAATTTTACACAGCAGTAAAAATGCAGGGAGGAAGTTTTGTGGAGAGTCATATGAGTGAAATGATAAAGAAGGAATTATTCTCACTGGGCCAAGACTGGGGAAAAAGGAGTATTGGTGAAAGCAGAGGATCAAAGGATGAAAAAAGAAAAAAATTCTCAGTCTAATAAAAAAAAAAAAAAACAGTAGACCAAAAGGAGAAGATGACATTACTGAAGAAATGATTAACCGTGTGGAAGAAGAGAAGGGCATTCATCCCCTCTCCCTTTTTCACTGGGATGTTAGAGTGAGAAAGTGCCTGAGGACCAGGACTAAGAGCTGTTTCCACATTCAGCAAAGTGACTTTCATGAACTTTGGAAATTATTTCACAAAACGTTCCTTAGGAATTAAATAACAAAGATAAATGGTGACAAGGAAGAAAGATTACTTGGAGAATATTTAAATCTTTACTAAAGACATATCTTATAGGGTTATATGGTCACTATTGTCATATGTATGGAATACACACTCAGGTCAAATCTCAGGATTTCTTTTTGACAGCTTTTATAGTATATGAGAATAATTTACTATATTTAGCTGGAACAGTAGATAGATAGATAGATAGATAGATAGATAGATAGATAGATAGATAGATAGATAGATAGATAGATAGATAGATAGATAGACCCCTGGCTTGTCGATTTCAGTTATGTATCTATCATTGTCAGTTCAAACAAAACAGTCTGCTTTGGTTTTTTTTTTGTTTTTTTTTTTCTAGTCTCCATTGCTGTTATGGATGTGTAAATGCAAGCTGCAAATGAATGTATCACATAGTGGACACTTTTTCTTGTTTTCTTTGATATGCATATGCCCCAGGACAGGTAATTGGCTCATCATATGTGTTTTCTGTTATTTTAGCTGAGGACAGATACTTTTATAAACAATGTGAAAATGTTTGTGTGAACAGAGGTCATTTTTATTTAAAACATTGTTTTTAAATGAAAATGTAGTAGTGTGAATGTACCCTAAGACCAATCAAACATTTACAGAAATGTAAAAGACACCACTCTAAGTCTGAATGTTACTTATGTGGTGAGATATGTAATGAAACATACCATCATGGATTAACCATAATTCAGTAAGAAACTAGAGTATTTATAAAAATACATAATATTTAAGAAAAGTAATGATTATGCAATAATGGAAAGCTATGGCATAGTGGAAGCACTGCTGTTTCGCAGTAAGGAGACCAAGGTTAGCATCCTGGGTTCTAACCACATGGAGTTTGCATGTTCTTCCAATATCTGTGTGGGTATCCTCCCATTGTCCAAAAAGATTAGTTGAATTAGTAATGCTAAACTGAATCTAGTGTGTGTTTGGTGTGTGTGTTCGCCCTGTGATGGACTGGCGCCCTATCCAAGGTTTGTTCCTGTCTTGGGCCTTTTGCTAGCTGGGATAGACTCCATCCTCCTCCATGACCTTGGTCTGGATTAAGTGGGTTAGAAAATGGCATGACATGACATCAAGTATAAAATGAAACATTATTGTTTATGGGTCAATCATAACCTAAGCCATATCTTAACCACACTACAAAATGCATAAAATTTAAGGAAGACGGTCTCTGGTCAAACAAAAATCTATGTATTTAATTTATTTGATTTGTGTACTGAATCAGTAGCGCTTCATTGCCATTATAACTCATTAAATTGCCAACAATGAACTCCCTAAACCTTTCAGTGAGATCAGGAGGGCCCTAATGATCCATTTTTATGGGAACGATGAACACTGATGATGTCCATTAGATGAACTAATAACAAAGCCCATCAGCAGAGCTATTCTTATTTAAGTCAGGATATACCAATCAAAAGCTGTTTATTTCAAATAAAAAAACACACAGAATTCTAACATTGGCATCAACTCAGTAATTCAATAAACATTTGCTCCAAAATGCAAGTCACTGCATGTTAGTCAGTTATTGAAATAATGTTCATGAAGATAAACATAAGATTACAAAGGAAAAATAAAAAATAAAACAATTAATTACCCCATGTGACTGTATGTATTACATTATATATATGGCATAATTATTAATGTGGTATGAAACAGAATGAAATGAATCGGTAAGGAATACAGTGCTGTTGAGTTGTACATGTTGGTTTTCTCATGGTAAAATGTTAAAAAGGGGTGATGCAAGAGCAAAGACCATCAAAGCAGAATGCTGAACTTTGAAAATAAATCTATTTTTAGAGCATGTTCACACTTAATTACTATTGTAATCTTTTTTCCCTCTGAGGTGATAGCCTATTTAGGTTATCAAACAATGAAAGAGGTAATTAATTAATGTTTTTCATATTGCCTGCTCATTTCTGTCTAAAGCACTACACTTTCACAAAAAGACTTGAAGCTGCTGCATTCCCTGAGATCTGAGACAATCAGTGGCTGATGTGCTTTTTTTAGCTGATATCCACTGAACAGGAACCATTTCAATTCCATCTCAGTTTTAAATGTGCCCTTCCAATAACTGTCCAATTGTACAATATAGAGACAAATGCAATATAACACATTTTCATCAGAAATATTGAATTTTTACAATGTTGTAAAAACGCTGGTTGCTTATTTAAATCCTACATTCATACCCAAAATACATGGAATTGTAAAATATTTTTTGAGTTTCAAATACTGCATTTAAGGCAAGAGTAAATATTTAATATTCTAGTGGTATATCTCTATCCATTTTCTAAATTCACTTACTCTTGCAATAATAATAATAATAATAATAATAATAATAATAATAATAATAATAATAATAATATGTTTTATTTGCAGAATGCCTTTGGGAGCTAGAACCTACTCATTAAGCATTCAATTCAAGAAAGGAGGCAATGGTGGATTGAAATAGGTGGGCAGCCTACTGCAAGACACAAGCAGTCACACACCACATACCAAACACCACACTCACATGCAGCCAACCAGTCTACCAAACTGTATGTCTCTGCACTTTGGAACTGCACTGGAGTGTAAACAGGAAATCAAAACAAAAAGGTACATATACCGTCTCTGAAAGACGACACCCTAACATCTAACTGGGGTTTAGGGAAGTGAGGAGAAACTGTATGGTAAATAATAAGAAATTATGTAATCTCATTTGTAATGTTGTATTTCTATTCACTGCCATCAGATCAAAGATTCTGAGCTGGCTGCAAGGACCATACAGAACTGTATTTTTAAGATTCTAAAGTAAATTGTAAAGTATCACTGTATGCCCTTCTCGAGGGCTACTTAAAACAACAATCAAAAATAAAAACACCTCACTGCAAAGTGAAAACTGTTACATTCCATGAATAGAAACTAGATTCATTCAAATACATTTTTAAAGTACATCTATTTAAAGTTAATTTTAAATAAGACCAGCAGTTAATGGGTTTACATTGTTCAGCGAGTTGGCTTTGATGGTACTACATTAAGTTTATTCCATTCCAAAGCCAGAATTGAATCAGTCATCAATACATCACTGTGGTTTGCAAGTCCAGTTGCTTTGTATATATACAGGTATGCTTACTTTGTGTACTTACACATACGCTTTACTTATTATAGGAATAAATGATATTTTCACAGCATGGTAATAGAAGTCAGAAGCAAAGGAGTTTCATCTGAAAGCAATAAGCTAATTATTTTCGAACAGCATATGCATTAACTGGGCATGGGGATGAAGGAGAAAGGAGGAACTCTGATATATATATTTTTTTTATTTCTGATATGTGCTGAAGCCGAGATTAAATAAATGGTTGTCTGCCTGCTCCCAACAATCAATCAGCATGAAGTATGTTCTTATTGACAGTTAATTTAAGTATACTGGGTTGTGTGACATTTATAAAAAGAGTTCACATTGCCCTGTGCCAACTCCAGCTGACACTGCAACCCTACCCTGGATAAGCAGGTTAAGAAAATGGATAGATGGATATTGCACAGTGAGTCAAAGGAGTGGAATGAGCCGGTTTAAAGTTCTGCACCTTAGCTCCATCAGTTAAACTGCACTGTCTGGCCAGATACAAAGGCTCTCACCTCCTTGCTTGATTGCTGAGGCTGGTTTGTCTGACTGGCTCTATCCACTCCTTGTGTCGTCAATGTGGATAGATAGCTACAGCTTCTCTGTGGTATTATTCCTGCAGTGGCTATAGACCTGTGCTGGCCTGTTGTAGACACTGAATCCTCTGATGTCACACAAGGTACTTCCACTTTTGAATCCATACTCCTTGACAGCAATGGATTTTTGTTCAGAGAATTCATATCCTCCTGGAGTTGTACCAGTATCTCATGATTTTGACGAGCCAATGTGAGAGCACTTTCTGCATTTGTACATGCAAGATCCACCTGAAAACAAAGTAAAACTTTGATAAATCATTAAATGCATTTATCAAATGTGAAGTATTTCAGTTTAGCTGATCTAACATTTTCAATATTTATAGGTACCTGCCTTAGTCACCTGCATTTTAAACTTCTTCTTCACCAGAACTGGTTATTCGTTGGGAACCAGCAGTCAAGAAGGACAGAACCTTCTAAGACGGCTCTAATGCTTAGAGAGCAACATGACTAACAAGTCAAGCAACTCTTTTTTTCTATGCTGTGAATTTTTCATTTTTCTTAAAAATAAATGGAGCATCCAAGCTAGGACCTCAATCCGTCATCTGTCTAAAGTATATTGTTTTCACATTTCATAAATAAGGTGACAACAAATGCTATCTTTTTCTCTCCTCAGTAAATATTCAATAGACAATTTAATACCCACTTTCTGATATATGAGATGCAGCAGTTGCTCCGTACTTGTTACAACTGAACCATGGCCAGTCATGCTGACTGGCGTCACCGTAGGTGTCAATCCCACACTTGTACTGGTAGTTGATGTCCCTGTCCCTCCCCCACTTACAGGTGGAGGAGTAAAGAGGATGGTTGCACTGAATGACATCGTAATAAGTCAGTTTGCTTGTCAGATATTCTGCTGATGCTTGTCCATGTTTCACTTGGGCTCTGTGTTACAATCTGACACATATAAGTTACACATATCTGTTTAGTTCACAAATGAACAGCTCTTCAGTTTTTCTTCCAAAACAGTTGTAGCAATTGCTCTTCTATGACCTGTAAAAATGGGAGAAGAAAGGGTGAATAAAAAAATCAGTCATGTACGACTACAAGCATACAGTACGTGCATCAATCGTGTAATGGACAGAATGGCATCCCGACTACCTTTCCCTTACTTAGGCAGCAGGCCAATGTAATGAATTGCACAATAGTGAAGAGCAACAGAACTGGTATCCCTGCAGCAATTGATGGAAATCACAAGCCTAGCTGGAATACTAAATGACAAAATGGATGGAGCATCCAAACCGGGATAAATAATGGACTCTTCCCCAATCAGGAGACCACATATATGAGACAATGGGACATTGCCTCTCACATGCAGATTGTTCCCCCATATGCTGGGTGACAGCATCACTTGTGGCGAACCCTGGTGAGGAGGCCTGCAGGGCAGCATGGGAGTTGTGGACCCATAAAACTGGCATGCTGGGTTCCATGGAGGCCACCAGGGGAAATTGTCGGGCTCAGGTTCCGCCTGACTCAGAAGTGCTTTTTCCAGAGAAAAGTAGTTGGGACCGAAAGAAGCCTGTTAAAGACACACTGTTCAAAAAATACTTGTTTTGAACCTGGGGACTTGTGTCTGTGAAGTTCTGTCTGGGGTTTGGGGTTAAGTGGCACCCCCTAGTACATTAAAATAATCACATAACCCAATTTGTTTGCACTGCGTAATTATATGGAACTATGAAATGAATGCCATTTTCTCTTACACTTGTGTATCTTGTCAGGTGATATTCTATATGATGAGTGACAATGAGAATTTTCACAAGTGAATGAAAGTTCCAGGCAATATTTAAACAATAAAGATTCTCACTGCCAGGAAATCTGAAAGGGTAAATTTTTCTTAATATATTCAGCCACACTTTACTCCTCCCAAAGATGGTCAACGATATCAGACATAATGGTTTTCTAAACCCACAAACGGTTTTGTTTCTGAATACTTCTTATAGAGAAAGATCATCAAGATCATGAAAGATCATCTGCAGTGAGTCAGGAATAGATAAAGATAGGCTGAGAGGAGCAGGAAGCTAAGGCAAGGGGTCTATTCTTCTCCTATGAACTAAATGTAAAATGGGAAAGTCTTTCCTAATGTTTACATAAAAGAAGTTAGTGCTATAATATTAGGATAATTGAGTGAACTGGCAGTGACTGTGATGTATTCTGTGTGAAATGAAAACACAAGCCTTCTCCTTCGTTGTGACTTGTATACTGTACTTTCAGCTATTTACAGCAATGTACATTAAAAGCATTAGATTATTTTTTGAAAACTGTTTGACAAGTTAACTGTTTCTTACAAATATTTCAAGGTACACAAACTTCTAAAAAGGTTCATTTAACATCTACTACACAGTTAATTCAAGTTCAAGTTCATTGTTGTGTGCACACAGTATAAAGAGATTCTTACTTGCATGGCTACTCAGAATAATGAAAAAGATCCAATACAAACAAAAAGACACGCACTGATAAAAATACATGCTGTAGATTCAAAACATAGCAACAAATCTCACAATTACTGCCCAGATATTTGACTGTACAACTCCAGGTCTTGAATCACCACATTTGCTTCCAGTAAATTTTGGGCCTATTTTAAAATTCTCCCTTAATACATATAGTTTTAAACAGCTTAGAACTCTCTTGTTCTTAAAGTTATATAACTCACTAATTCACAGGATAAACAAAACCAGAGTCTTTATCTGCAGGGCCTTAAATTCTGCTAGTATTCATCCTGCCCCACCAGCTGGGTTTATATTAAAGGTGAGGAATCAGTATTTTTGCAAGGCTTGACCTTAAAGGTGATCCTAAGGTCTTTGTGGTTGACTGCTATTAAGTCCTTGTCATTTTCCTTCTCTTCTTGTGGCACAGTTGTGTTATTTGCAGTCATTGTCACTGTCATCAGGCTATTCCCCTAGCTTTGAAATGGGATGTTTGTGTGAGTGTGCCTTTAAGAACAATGGACTTTACATTGAAATATCATTATATGTTGCCTGAATCATGACAGCCAATGGACTGCATTTTCTTTCACTTACTTTGCCAGCTGGTTTTAGTTTAATTCATTCAGACTTTTCTCTGTACTGCAATTATTTATATTAACACATTACTGTTACAGACTAGGCGGCACGGTGGCGCAGTGGTAGCGCTGCTGCCTTGCAGTTAGAAGACCCGGGGTCGCTTCCCAGGTCCTCCCTGCGTGGAGTTTGCATGTTTTCCCCGTGTCTGCGTTTGTGGGTTTCCTCCCACAATCCAAAGACATGCAGGTTAGGTGGATTGGCGATTCTAAATTGGCCCTAGTGTGTGCTGTGGGTGTGTTTGTGTGTGTCCTGCAGTGGGTTGGCACCCTGCCCAGGATTGGTTCCTGCCTTGTGCCCTGTGTTGGCTGGGATTGGCTTCAGTAGACCCCCGTGACCCCGTGTTCGGATTCAGCGGGTTAGAAAATGGATGGATGGATGTTACAGACTATAAAAAAATTATGCAAGCATATATACAAATATATTTGCATATTTTTAAGTATAAACTGCATGACATATGTTTGTGTTTTGCTGCATTATTCTGTGTATTCTTTAAATACACAGTCCTTGTACTATGAATGCTAGTTCATGTTACAAAAAAGACATAAAGTTCTTTATAAAAATAAACGTAATTACCAAAGATATTAATCTCCTCCAATAAATTATACATAGTGGAAGAACAAAATTTATTATATGTTAAGAATCCTTGAGGGTGTAAAGTGAAAAAGTTAAATGAACAGCTTCATACCACTTCACTCTTAAAATGCACATTTTTAATATTTCCATTCATTTGAAAAATAGTCTAAAGACATTCTCAAACATTATAACATTACTTTCCAAAACTTACTTAATTCAAGTCAGGTCACTGTGGGAGAGAATTTATCATGGTGGCATTGGGCACAAGGCAGGAACCAGTCCTGCAGGGATTGGCATGGCAGGCTAAACTCCTAGTAGATATCCGCACTCCCGCTCATATTAACTCAAACTTCAGATCTTTAGGATGTGGGAGAAAATCAAACTACCAGCAGGAAAACCCATGCAGACACGGGAGGAGTGTGCAGACATTTCACAGATGCAGACAACGGAATGCTGTGCGGATGCTGAATCAGTGAGGCAACAGAATTAAAATGATTGTATCAACATGCTGCTCACTCTAAAAACAAATGTTTCAGGTCAACAACCAAAAATTGAACACAACAGTCTGCAGTCTTGAGTTATGATAACATCTACCTAAATTTGGTAGATCCAACACACTTTAAAGAGTAAAGTGACTTAGCTTTTCCTTTGCATTTAAAAGTATTTATACTGTAACTACCATGAACTTAATAATTAGCAGTATAAGTTTTTAAGTTGGCTACATAAAAAGTTAAGTTCTTCCAAAGTACTCTTTTTTCAATATATAGAAATATTTTGAGCATCGCCTGTCCCACCCGGGGTGCAAACCCTGATCTCCTTATTGTGAGGCAGCAATGGTACCACCGCACTACTGTGCTGCCTCTTTATGTGTCATGTATCTATTAGATATAAGTAGGAACATAAGCCTTTATGGTGTCAACCTTACACACATTTAAGCTGTTCTAAATAGATTTGTCTCATTATTTGTTAGTATTGTCAAATTAAATTGTGACATCAAGAGAGGTTGGGCATCAAACTAAAATAAGTGGGAGTTCAAGATGTAGTGTGTATATGAGTGCAAAATTGGTTCAAACATTAAGCAGAGGGTGATGGTGTGAGGAACCTTATAAGAACAGGGTGACAATAAGAATGGTGTCACCTCAGGGGTCAGTGCTAGAGCTGCTGCTATTTTTAACATACATATAAATGATTTGGGTAGGAATATTAGTAACAAGCTATTTAATTTTGCAGATGATACCAAGATAGGTGAATTAGCAGATAACCTGGAATCCATTAAATCAGGGGTGCCCAATGCATCGATTGCAATCTACCGGTAGAACGCAAAGGTAGTACAAGTAGATTGCATTGCATTCCAAAAAAATTTTTTGTAAATGTTAGTCTATCATATATCCTGCCTATGGCATTTGCCACTTGATTGACATACAGGGAGGCCAGTCTGAGATCTCTTCTCTTCTAACACACTGGTCATCCCGCATGCACAATCAAACGCGCGAGCTACTACAAAACTCCTGCTGTTATCTAGTTAGCCTTCCAATTTATATCGACTAAAGAAGGGATTTAAAAAAAAATTGTTTGGGGAGGGTATGGGCTGGATGTGGAATTGGAAGAGAATTTTTTTTCTTACAATGTCACAATCGAAGTGCATTTGTCTGATCTGTCAATCTACCATTGCTATTTCAAAGAAGGAAAATGTGGAAAGACACTTTCGAACTGTTCATAAAAACTACGAAACTGACTTCCTTCCGAAAAGCGATCTGAGAAAGAGAAAGGAGAGGGAACTAAAATTGTAGTTAAACGGACAGCCGTCATTTTTCACTCGGCTGAATTCAAAAGCTCCTTGACTGCATTATTCGGCTCTACTTATTTATGCGAGTCAGCCTTTTCCTACATGAAGATTATTAAATTCAAATACTGGAGTGACCATAAATGTATTGAATTGTTATTGTGCCATAAAGGTTATTCAGTTATGCAAGGTACAACAACAAGTATTTTATGTATAAAGTAAACTCAGTGTACTGTATATATATATATATATATATATATATATATATATATATATATATATATACAGTTAGGTCCATAAATATTTGGACAAGACAACTTTTTCTAATTTTGGTTCTGTACATTACCACAATGAATTTTAAATGAAACAACTCAGATGCAGTTGAAGTGCAGACTTTCAGCTTTAATTCAGTGGGTTGAACAAAAGATTGCATAAAAATGTGAGGCAACTAAAGTATTTTTAACACAATCCCTTCATTTCAGGGGCTCAAAAGTAATTGGACAAATTAAATAACTGGAAATAAAATGTTCATTTCTAATACTTGGTTGAAAACCCTTTGCTGGCAATGACAGCCTGAAGTCTTGAACTCATGGACATCACCAGATGCTGGGTTTCCTCCTTTTAATGCTCTGCCAGGCCTTTACTGCAGCGGCTTTCAGTTGCTGTTTGTTTGTGGCCTTTCTGTCTGAAGTTTAGTCTTTAACAAGTGAAATGCCTGCTCAGTTGGGTTAAGATCAGGTGGCTGACTTGGCCATTCAAGAATTTTCCACTTCTTTGCTTTAATAAACTCCTGGGTTGCTTTGGCTGTATGTTTTGGGTCATTGTCCATCTGTATCATGAAACGCCACCCAATCAATTTGACTGCATTTAGCTGGATTTGAGCAGACAGTATGTCTCTGAACACCTCAGAATTCATTCAGCTGCTTCTGTCCTGTGTCACATCATCAATAAACACTAGTGTCCCAGTGCCACTGGCAGCCATGCACGCCCAAGCCATCACACTGCCTCCACTGTGTTTTACAGATGATGTGGTATGCTTTGGATAATGAGATGTTCCATTCCTTCTCCATACTTTTTTCTTGCCATCATTCTGGTAGAGGTTGATCTTGGTTTCATCTGTCCAAAGAATGTTTTTCCAGAACTGTGCTGGCTTTTTAGATGTTCTTTAGCAAAGTCCAATCTAGCCTTTCTATTCTTGAGGCTTATGAGTGGCTTGCACCTTGCAGTGCACCCTCTGTATTTACTTTCATGCAGTCTTCTCTTTATGGTAGACTTGGATATCGATACGCCGACCCCTGGAGAGTATTGTTCACTTGGTTGGCTGTTGTGAAGGGGTTTCTCTTCACCATGGAAATGATTCTGCGATCATCCACCACTGTTGTCTTCTGTGGATGTCCATGTCTTTTTGTATTGCTGAGTTCACCAGTGCTTGCTTTCTTTCTCAGGATGTACCAAACTGTAGATTTTGAAACTCGTAATATTGTAGCAATTTCTCGATGGGTTTTTCTGTTTTGCAGCTTAAGGATGGCTTCTTTCACCTGCATGGAGAGCTCCTTTGACCGCATGTTGTCTGTTCACAGCAAAATCTTCCACATGCAAGCACCACACCTCAAATCAACTCCAGGCCTTTTATCTGCTTAATTGATAATGACATAATGACGGACTTGCCCACACCTGCCCATGAAATAGCCTTTGAGTCAATTGTCCAATTACTTTTGAGCCCCTGAAATGAAGGGATTGTGTTAAAAAATGCTTTAGTTGCCTCACATTTTTATGCAATCTTTTTGTTCAACCCACTGACTTAAAGCTGAAAGTCTGCACTTCAACTGCATCTGAGTTGTTTCATTTAAAATTCATTGTGGTAATGTACAGAACCAAAATTAGAAAAAAGTTGTCTCTGTCCAAATATTTATGGACCTAACTGTATATATAGCATTTTTAATGTAGGTAGATCATTTCGACCAGGTCATTTTAAAAGTAGCTCGCAAGCCGAAAAAGTGTGGGCACCCCTGCATTAAATCATTACACAGGGACTTGGACAGCACACAGGCTTGGGGAGATATGTGGCAGATGAAATTTAATGCAAGCAAATTTAAAGTATTACATGTAGGAACTAAAAATGTTAGGTTTTAATACACAGTGGGAGGTCTAAAAAACTGAAAATACACCTTATGAGAAGGATTTAGGAGTCATAGTGGACTTAAATCATAGTGGAATTAAGAAGACAAACAGAATGCTAGGTTAAAAAGCACAATTTGTGGAGTACAAGTGCAAGGAGGTTCTGCTCAAGCTTTATGACAAACTGGTGAGGCCTAATCTGGAGCACTGTGTGACGTTTTGGTCTCCAGGCTACAAAAATGACAATACTAGAAAAGATCCAGAGAAGAGCGACTAGGCTCATTCCAGGGCTACAGGGGATGAATCATGAAGAAAGATTAAAAAATCTTAGCCTTTTCATCTTAAGCAAAACGAGGTTAAGAGATGACATGACTAAAGTGTTTAAAATTATGAAGGGAATTAGTACCATGGATCGAGACTGTTATTTTAAAATGAGTCCATCAAGAACACGGGGACACAGTTGGAAACTTGACCTTCAAAAGTCGACCTAATGTTGTTTCAGAGGAATTGAGTCGGTAGGACTAGCGAGCTTTATTGGCCTGAATGGCCTTTTCTCAACCAGAATATTCTAATGTTCTAATCAACACAAAAACATTATCCATTATACCATGAATCAGAGCCAGTATGCAGACATTGCTTTGATCCTAACAATGTGTTTGTAAATAAAGTAATAACTGCTCTATGCAAGTGTTTTTTGCACTACAGAACTTACACATCCCATTTCAAATGAAGATGGGCAGAAGTCATGTCACCCTACAACTTGATTAAGTTCAGAAATAGAAATAGAGTTCAGAATATTTACAAAAGTAAGTTAATTGCTATTATTATTGTGCCAGAACTATATATTAAATGATGTTTGAAATTCAGAAAATTTAACAAAATCTTTAAATCAGAATTTTTACCTTGCAACCATGCACTTATTTAATTGTTGATGAAAGGTCCCCATAATTATTTTTTTAGAGTTCTCCAAGAATGTCATATTTATATAAAACTTAATGATGATCTTATGTTACATTTATGTCTTTGTGTTTATTAACGTATTATGCAAAGGTAAATGAATGGCATTTAAAAGATAGCTTAACACAGAACACCAATCCTTTTACTCCAAATTTTTCTGGAAATGATATAAAAGCCTTAAATTCATAACAAGACAAAATGCAAAAATGCACAACAAAAAATGGCAGGAGCTTAATTAAGTAGCTTTGTTTTCTTTGAAATAATTAAATAAAAGCTGGCAAATAGCAGCAGGAGGTAAAGGCCATATAAGGATAATGGCGTCAGTATGGGAGCAGCCTGTAGAGTGGGGAGCTGATGACTTGCCACGCTCACATGACTCAGGCTTTCTTCATTCAACCTCTGGAGGTAAAAGGCTGCTCTCTGGGCTTTACATTTATACTGCATTTTATAACCTACACTTATGTGAAAAAGTAAGTACACCCCATGGAAACTGTTGACTTTATCTACATATTTGAGTACAGAAATCTTCATGTAAACAGTGCCTACAGATAAAATTGTTAAACCTGAACAAATGACACATAAAACTGACATAGTGTATTCATTCTCATAATCTAAAGTAACAAAATGCAGATCTGTCACATGGAAAAAGTAAGTACCCCCCTATACAGTATTTATCACCACTTCCCATCCATAAATTTAGAATCAGATGTTGTAGATTAGGTATCAATGAGTAGAACCTCCTTAGGCAGTACGCAAGTGTCACCTGTCTTATTTAAACCACAGATATCGAGGGTCTGTTGTTATCTGTGCTATTGATGTGTGTGGTGTCATCATGCCAAGATCAAAAGAGCTCTCTTTAAGACACTGAGAAAGAAAAGAAGGTTGTGGATGTCTATGAGTCTGTAAAGGGATTTTAAACTATTGTAAGGAATATCGCCTACAAGTGACATACATATCAAATGACTGCTAATTTGTCCAGGACTGCTCAACTAATTCAGTCCAAGCGTTGATCATTTGATACCAAAAAAAAGTCTCCAAAAAACCCCAAATTGCAGGTTCTGTGGGTAACTCTTACAAACGTTGTTGTCAAAGTGCATGCAACTACAATCAGAAAGAAATTGTACAAATCTGACCTGCATGTGCCAGTTAAAAGCCAAAGAAGTACAAAAAGAACATTAGAGTGAGACTATAGTTTACCATTCACCATGAAGGCAAAGAATAAGCCTTCTGGAACAGTGCGTTTGGACAGATGAATCAAAGATTTGTTTGGCCACAGTAACTGTAGAGATGTTTGGCACAAACTAAAGATAACATTTCAGGAGAAGAACGTCAAGCCAGCTGTGAAGCATGGTGGTGGAAATGTTATGGTTTGGGGCTGCTTTAGTGCCCCCAGCCTGGACAGCTTGCAGTCTGAATTCTGCATCATATCAAGGTGTGCTGAAATGAATGTGAAGCCAGATCTCTGAAAGGTGAAGCTGAACCAGAAATGGACCTTTTAACACAATAATGATCCAAAACACCACCAAGGAGTGGCTCAAGAATAAGAAAAGGAGGGTAATGGACTGGCCTAGTCAAAGCCCTAATTTGAATTCCACTGAAATGTTGTGTGGGGATTTGAAACTAGCAGTACATGCAAGAAAACCCTCAAACTCCTTGCAACTGGAAGAATTGTGGAGGACTGGTCAGAAATTTCACAGAGTTGATATCAGACAATGGTAGGCAGTCATGGAAAAAGCCTAGAAAAAGTAATTAACGATAGAAGGGCAATACCAGCTTCTGAAGCAAAGGGCGTACGTACTTATTTCCTGAGTAGACCATTACATCTATTGATATTTTAGTTGAATGAATTATCGAAATGATAAATTTTCCTTCAGTTTTTATTCAAGTATTTCACCTTTATCTGTTTGCACTGTTTGCACGAAGGCCTACTTTTTGCCTGTTTACATATATTGAGAAAGTCAGCAATTTCCATTGGGTGTACTTACTTTTTCACATGATTGCACATACTAAATAATATATCCAAAACAATTTAATTCACAACTGTGGGGGTCTAGAGCCTATCCTGCAGCAAAGGGTCAAGGCCAGAAACCAGTACATCACACATACCAGCACTATTGACTACACACGGCCTGTTTAGAGTTGTTAGTTAACCTAAACTGTAATTCTTTGGGCATATGGGAGGAAAATTTATTAGCACACTGGTTCTCATGGGACAAATATGAAACTCCAAAGAGACTCCTGGATTTTATATATATATATATAGGTTGGTCTGGTTTTATTTCTTATAATATTGGCTGAAACAATGCATTTCATTTTCTTTGGAGGTAAATAAAGAAATAACCAAGAGTTGTTCTTTAATAAAACAGGCTGGGTGCCCTATATTTACATTCATTAAGCTGTTTCTAAGAATAGAAAGCTTAAATAAATGGCTGCTCATTTATAATTTTAAAATGCCATTTCACAAACTATCTACTCTGTGCTCAACAACATCTCAAGCGTTATGTATGAAGCATTTATGTAAGGTGGACAGTGAATCAGTAAGACAGACCCGTCTGAGCTCTCACAAGAAGGGGCCGACAGCCTCCCGGGCAAACGAGACAAAGACTCAGCGGGACGCCCATTTGAACTCTCGGGGGACGTGGCTAGTGCAATATTTATTTAAAAATACTTTAACATTCAATATTAAACAATGACTACAAACACTTAAATAGATCTTTCTTAAAAAAAAATAAAAATATGAACTTAACATAGAAGCTTTGACAAAATGCCACTTATATACATCTTTTAAATACTATTTCATTGAATTAAAAAGTGATCTAATTATACTGATAAAAATGATGTGGAATGCTATAAATATTTTCTTATAATATTATAAGATAGTTTATAATCTATAGAACATTCCGGCATAAACGCAATAACATGTATTATCAAATCAGCTTAACATCACCAATTTGTGATTGAAAATTTGATATTTTTCCTATGTACTGCAAATTAAAATTAAGTATGAAGTGCTATAATATTAGTAGCTTTTTTTCAAACAGGAAAATTGTTATTTATATTGAATATGACAGCAGTGCTTTTACATCTTTAGATTTTCAATACACTGTACTAGAAACAATTCAAAAAAGGTTTAAAGGAGAAATGTACCCTTCAAGATATTTGCACTTCTTCTAATGCATACTGTAGAGATGCTCCGATCGATGGTCTGCCGATCTACATCGGCTGATTTTCACTAAAAAAGACTCGATCAGTTATCAGTAAATTGACAGATCACAAGAAACAATCGGTTTAGCCCCTGCTTTCCTAGGCTTTATAGTAATTTAGCTGTAGCGCTCCTTTACGTCAGGTATTACTGTAAATGAGTCAGCACACATCAGTACAACCTCTGCATGATCAGCAGTAATGATTTTACTGGCAAATGAATGTTTATGCAGTTTTACAATTTGTAAACATGTGCCATTACCTAGGCTTTATTTGTCGACTGCTAACACACAACTGAACTATTACTGATCTTAGTGGAACGGATGTACAGTGGTGTGAAAAACTATTTGCCCCCTTCCTGATTTCTTCTTCTTTTGCATGTTTGTCACACAAAATGTTTCTGATCATCAAACACATTTAACCATTAGTCAAATATAACACAAGTAAACACAAAATGCAGTTTTTAAATGATGGCTTTTATTATTTAGGGAGAAAAAATCCAAACCTACATGGCCCTGTGTGAAAAGTAATTGCCCCCTGAACCTAATAACTGGTTGGGCCACCCTTAGCAGCAATAACTGCAATCAAGCGTTTGCGATAACTTGCAATGAGTCTTTACAGCGCTCTGGAGGAATTTTGGCCCACTCATCTTTGCAGAATTGTTGTAATTCAACTTTATTTGAGGGTTTTCTAGCATGAACCGCCTTTTTAAGGTCATGCCATAGCATCTCAATTGGATTCAGGTCAGGACTTTGACTAGGCCACTCCAAAGTCTTCATTTTGTTTTTCTTCAGCCATTCAGAGGTGGATTTGCTGGTGTGTTTTGGGTCATTGTCCTGTTGCAGCACCCAAGATCGCTTCAGCTTGAGTTGACGAACAGATGGCAGGACATTCTTCTTCAGGATTTTTTGGTAGACAGTAGAATTCATGGTTCCATCTATCACAGCAAGACTTCCAGGTCCTGAAGCAGTAAAACAACCCCAGACCATCACACTACCACCACCATATTTTACTGTTGGTATGATGTTCTTTTTCTGAAATGCTGTGTTCCTTTTACGCCAGATGTAACGGGACATTTGCCTTCCAAAAAGTTCAACTTTTGTCTCATCAGTCCACAAGGTATTTTCCCAAAAGTCTTGACAATCATTGAGATGTTTCTTAGCAAAATTGAGACGAGCCCTAATGTTCTTTTGCTTAACAGTGGTCTGCGTCTTTGAAATCTGCCATGCAGGCCGTTTTTGCCCAGTCTCTTTCTTATGGTGGAGTCGTGAACACTGACCTTAATTGAGGCAAGTGAGGCCTGCAGTTCTTTAGACGTTGTCCTCGGGTCTTTTGTGACCTCTCGGATGAGTCGTCTCTGCGCTCTTGGGGTAATTTTGGTCGGCCAGCCACTCTTGGGAAGGTTCAGCACTGTTCCATGTTTTTGCCATTTGTGGATAATGGCTCTCACTGTGGTTCGCTGGAGTCCCAAAGCTTTAGAAATGGCTTTATAACCTTTACCAGACTGATAGATCTCAATTACTTCTGTTCTCATTTGTTCCTGAATTTCTTTGGATCTTGGCATGATGTCTAGCTTTTGAGGTGCTTTTGGTCTACTTCTCTGTGTCAGGCAGCTCCTATTTAAGTGATTTCTTGATTGAAACAGGTGTGGCAGTAATCAGGCCTGGGGTGGCTACGTAAATTGAACTCAGGTGTGATACACCACAGTTAGGTTAGTTTTTAACAAGGGGGCAATTACTTTTTCACACAGGGCCATGTAGGTTTGGATTTTTTCTCCTAAATAATAAAACCATCATTTAAAAACTGCATTTTGTGTTTACTTGTGTTATATTTGACTAATGGTTAAATGTGTTTGATGATCAGAAACATTTTGTGTGACAAACATGCAAAAGAATAAGAAATCAGGAAGGGGGCAAATAGTTTTTCACACCAGTGTATATACAGTAAACTATTTTATTTTTTTTTTAGAAAATGATGACAATGACTTTTTTTAATAAGCCTTATTTCAATTGGTACATTACAGATAAAAATCAGACAATATTACAGCTAATTATGAGAAGTACTTTATTTCTTTAATGCCATATGTTTTATGAATAAATATTTTTGTACATAGTTTTAGTATGTATTTTAAGGAAACTGTATTTATTTTAGTATTTTTATGGCCACTAAACAAGAAGCCCATAAGATTTGATTTTTTTGTTAATAAAAAAATGAGCCGTTAACACCTGTGATTTATAGTTTCATTCTAAAAACACATTTTTCATATAGGACATAATGTGTCTGGTTATGCAGTTGCTTACTGTAAAAAGTTTTTTTAAAACAAATAAAAGAAAAAAAATTGGAATCAGATGATCATGTACATGAAATTTGAATCGGCCTTGAAAAACTTGATTGGAGCACCCCTAAAAGGGCTAGTGCAAATACCCCCAACTCTTTTTATATTGTACAAAGTTACATACTTTAATATGTTTTAACTATCTTAAAACTAAGATCTTTATCAAAATTAAGAGATTTGTACACACAAAGAACAATTAGGAGATGTAAATGTAGAAGAAGACAATAATATAAGAAATAGTAACACTACCTATGACCCTGTCTCTACTCTTGCTCATAAGTGCTCTCCCACATTTTCTTTCTATGCCTGGATGAGCCCGTTCTACCAACTTGCCTATGAACCCCAAGCTCACAAGTTCTCTGGCAAGTGCTAGCTTTATGGTCCCTCTATGAGCTGTTTACTTCGGCAATCCCTAGAACAACTAAAAAACCAGTGATGCTCCTTCCCATAGTCCTGTCCTACCTTCCTTTGTTCACTTTGGTATCCTGGCATCTCTAAGCCCTCATATTTCTTAAATGGCAAGGCCTACATTTCTTTTTTGGCCCCAGCTTCAATAACATCAGACAACAAACTCCACATCTTCTGGTTTGTTGAAACATCTAGCTGTTTCCCACAACATTCCCAATTATCTACTGCTCTTTGACAAATTAATTCCTGGACACTTACAGAACCTGGAAAGTTTGCTTCCTCTAGCAGATGCCTTCCTGCTATATATCATCCATACCTCCTTTCCTCTGAGTTGAGCAATGCATTAGCTGCTGCCTAATGGCTTTCTGCAATGGACTCCATCACACACAATCACCATCATGTATTTTTCTATGATTCATTTTCCTTGATTTGTCATGTCTATCAATGGCACTCTATCACAATCCCCAGATAAAATCTCATGTGAGCATGAACAAGAACTGCTAAAAAGAAATTAGAGACCGTTAATGACAAAAAGAGTTCTTTGTCACTTTTAAACTACTGTCATTTAAAAAGCATAGCCGGAAATGTCCAACATTCCATGTATTTAATAGCATGTTACACTGATATACAGTAGTTATGGCATTTAGGAAAAATACAAATTATTAAAAATCTAAGTTAACAGACGTGAAAACATACAAAACTTTTTAATATATGCTTACGTTTGGGGAGATGTTTTCTAATAAATACAACAATTAAATTCTGGCATCTGCTAAACATCTTTGATGTTAACACCTTCAGTCTCAGCTATGTGCTACCAGGAATGCCCATTCTCTTTTTAATATGGAGTATCCTCATATAATGGCTGTCTTCTGCCAAACAGTTGTTTTGGAATTGTATAACTTTAAGCATCTACAGCATAGGATCTTAACTGGGTGGTCTCAGAAATGACACGCACAAGTGTGTCCATGGAAGTACAGGCAACACATATACACTGCCATTATTCACAGTGTAAATGTGGGCTATGGAAAGTTGAGAAAAGCAAAGAGATGCATCCCATTTTCCTCCTGATATTTTTCCACTTCTTCCCAGCAGCCAAATCTTGCTGGTGATCAAGTTGTCAGAGAAGATGGTCAGCACATACAGTATATGCTATAACTCCAGAAAATTATAAGAGATACAATCAACCAATAACACTTTGTTATCATTTAAATACATTCTATAATGTTTTTGTACCTTCAAAACAAAGACAGTATACCAAAGATTCAAATAATTACAGACAATTAAAACACAACTGTTCATGGAGAACTGCGACTGACTGAACAAGACAACTTATTTCATTAACTACCCGGGGTGTGTGGCCAGCTAGCCAAGGTACTCATGATCATGACTGTGTCTGACATTGTCTTTGTCTGTTATATCTGATCATGGGCCCCCCCAGAGGTTTATTTTATCCATGGACACTGCTGACTGGTGTTTTGGTTTCCCTATTCTCTGTTGTCAACTGGCCATAGCTCAACTATAATGTTAATGGATAGATATCCTTTGGTAGTTAGGTTCCATTTTAATTTTAAACTGCTTATGTTATTAGTAAATTGTAAAGTTTGTAATTGCTGTGTATTTGTTAACTTGCTATAGCACTCAAGAGTTTGCACTCAGTCAAGACTGATATTCAAAAATTAACTGAACTGAACTGAGCTAATGCTTGAAGAATTAGGTTGCATCTACATTTCTATTGACAGCTCACTGTTAAGGTGATGACAGATGAGAAATGCCGAGTCCACATTTAAGGTGAACATTTAGTATTTATTGTTTTGATCTTGTTACAAGACCTTCATACAAGACATGCAGTTTTCACGCACCATCACATGAAACTAACATGGTCTCTCCTATTTATGGTGACTGAGAAGTACAATTTCTGGCAAATGTTTTCTGAAAAATGCTGCTCAGCTATGTTTATTAAATATGCTCTGTCCCTATTTTAAAAGTCCTCACCAACTTTTGAATTCTAAACACTCCGCTCCCCTTCTCTTAGGTTTGCCACACCTCCATCTTTGAATCGTTACCACCCACTTCCATAGGCAGCATGCATGTACTGTTATAAGCGTGCACCTTCTTTTTACTTCTCAGCCACTGTATCTACCTTACAGGAGCCCTACAAAACAATCTTAATTCATCCCAAAGTGCTGCAATGAAGCTCAACAAGCAAAAAAGACTAAAAAAGGAAGGTAATGTGGAGCAACATATCATATTTTGTTATTCCTAATGGTCAATTATCATGTAAAAGTATTTGAGAACAGCTAGTGTTCACTAGACTTTGCATGTGTGTGAAAATGTAATAAATATTGTGAAAACAGAATTAGAACATTAATGCAATCTAGCCCAACAAAGCTTGCCAGTCCTATTCACTTAATTCCTCCAAAATAACACCAGGTCCCTAAAGTTACTATCTACCACAGTACTTGGCAGCTTCTTCCAAGTGTCTATGGTTCTCTGCTTAAAGTAAAACCTCCTAATGTCTGTGTGACCATTATCCTTCACAACTTACTAATGGTGTCCCTGTTTTTTTGCTGAACTAATTTTAAAGTAAGTCTCAATACATTGTGCCAATTCTCTCCATGATTTTGAAAACTTCAATCATGTCACCTCTTAATCTCCTTCTGCTTAAACTGAAAATCTCTTCTCATAACTCATCCCATGTAATCTTGTAATCAGCCTAGTCGCTCTTCTCTGGACCTTTTCTAGCGCTGCTTTGTCCCTTTTGTAGCCTGGAGACCAAAACTGTACACAGTACTCCAGATGAGGCCTCACCAGTGCATTATAAATTTAGCCAGAGTGTAATCTCCTTGGACTTGTATTCTTTACACCGTGCTACATAAAGTAACATTCGTTTGGCTACTTGATGGCTTCTGAACACTGTCTGGAAAATAATAGTGTAGAGTCTCCTAGGAGAGTGACTCCTAAATCCTTCTCATAAGGTTTACTTTAAATTTTGTGTATTTAAACCTATCATTTTTACTTTCTACATTTAATACTTTACATTTACTTACATAATATTTCACATGCCAAAAATCTGCCCACCTAAGCCAGTATCCGTCCGGTCCAAGTCCCTCTGTAATGATTCAACAGATTCTAGATTATCTGACAATCTACCTAACCTTGCCTCATCTACATGTCTATGATCTAGTCACATTTATGTCATATTTTTGTGGCTCTATAAATTTAAATGTTTATTCATATACTCAAATGCACTCTATTTGAACTTAAGAAACACTTAATCCCAGTTATTTGTTAACAGCCCTACTACAAACATAAGGGCATATTTCACAAGAATGCCGTTAGCCAGCCTGGCCACAAATGTGTGCTACTACTGCAATTGAGTATTTCTGGTTGTGTTGTGGAGACTGATAAAATAGTTGAAATCAATTTCTTATATCTGTATATATCAACATATTACATTTTTCTACATGTAACATTACTTCCAGAAAGGATCCTACTTCCCTGGAGCAAGGCCATTAAACTGAAAATTGCTCCAAGGGGTGCTGTACAATGGCTGACCCTGCGCTCTGACCACCAAAGCTCATGTGAAATGACAGTTTCCCCTCAGAGATCAATACAGTGTTCCAAACACCAAAAGAAAACAACTAATGTCTACAATCAACATATGTTAAACAAAATTTAAAATATATACTGCTCAGACATGTAATACTACACCTTTGGATGCTTCAGGGCAGACAAATAGGTGAAAGTTAACACCACCCAGAGAAGTAAAACAAAGATAATCTCTAACACTTTCTTTTTTATTTTTCAGCATAGGATAAACTTTGACTTTTTTCACACTGACAAAGGGTTTGCCCATCCCCAATCAACAGCAATGCTGTTGATCATTTTTATGTCTAATTTTAATTGTACAGAGCACAATTAAATTCTTACTTGCATGTGCTAATCAACATTCAACATTTTTACCACTCTCCAGAGCCATGATTACCGAGTTGGAATACCTTAACTCAAAATGTCTCTCCCCCTTACTTGAACAGAATACACTTGT
Organism: Polypterus senegalus; assembly: GCF_016835505.1. Taxonomy (NCBI): domain Eukaryota; kingdom Metazoa; phylum Chordata; class Cladistia; order Polypteriformes; family Polypteridae; genus Polypterus; species Polypterus senegalus. The sequence continues at coordinate 41,616,567 of NC_053154.1, forward strand.
AATTAACAGACAAACACCATCCTTCCAGCCAGCCATTTTCTGAGCCCCTTTCGTCAAGTGCAGTGTCATGGGGCGGTGGATGCCAGTCCATCACAGGGCTCACTCACATACATAGTCAATAGTGAACAATACTTCAAGGCAGGTAGCAAACAGGCGACTGCAGTCTCTAGACCACAATAGAAAGGAGACAATTGAAACTCCTCAAAAATGGACTTTTGGTGATGCTTACGCAAGAAGAGTATCCATTCCAGAAGAGTAGCTGATATGTGTGATGACATGACAATGCATGATTGAAACTACCATATATACTCGCGGATAAGTTCTCCCGCAGATAAGTTGGGGCTTGTTTTTGTATTTTATAATGTCGCTGTGTAAGTCAAATGCAGAAAACTCACGCTATTGGTCCAAGAGATTATGATATGCTAACGCCCACCTGAGAGAGCATAACCATGGAGCACACGGCCTTTTTTTTCTATTTGAATGTGGCAATGTGCTGTATCAGCGTGTGCTCCTTACCTCTCTCTCTCTCTATTGTGCCTACGTGACCACATGGTAATACCTGAACTATTCTGAAGTAACGTTTCCACTGTTTTGTGTTTTTTTGTATCTCACAACATCATACAACTTTATCGTAAGAGCATCCCTTATCTACGATGAAGTGTTCGATCAGAAGAAAATATGAAGCTGGTTTTAAATTAAAAGTCTTTAAAGTGGAGAAAGAAATTGGTAACTGTGCTGCTGCAACAAAATTCGATGTGTCTGAGAAACTGATGCGAGATTGGAGGAGGCAAGAAAATGTAAAAAAAAAAATATTAGTGTCGTATTTTTGAATGGGCATATAAGTCGAGGTCTGATTTTATGATTGATTTTTCGGGTTTCAACACCTGACATATACACAACTATATACATGGTAAGCAACAGGCTAAAGAACCTCAGAAATGAAATAGGGTCTGCTATTTACTCACACTTTCACCATTCAGTACGTATCAGGGGTCTTGCAATGATACTCCTTTTGTATGTTTCACTCCAGTTTTTGTTGATTTTCTTCAAACCCTAACTGTGTCAAAGTAAAAACACTGGTATCTGCAGTTCGACAGAAAATTAATATGTATCTACTGGATACTAATTTAATTCCAATTTTTTTCCTAGTTTTATTTGTCATTTTAATTGGTGAAGGTCTAATGTAATTGTTTGTAAGGCACTTAATGGCTGCACACCCTCTCAGTGCATGATGCTGTATTGTGTTTTTCAAAACACTTCACTAATAAGTGATACATTCCTTACTTGATATGTTGATGCCCAGTTTACAAAAACATGGTGCCCTGCAATGTCTTCTGGTACTTCAAGATATTTCCAACTGTACTCGTGTTTGCAGCTGTGTATCTTTTGTCAGCCATTGTTTCATTTTAAGGCAGTCCTAACTGTGGCCAGAGGACAGAGAGGGGCAGAACTATGAGGTAAGAGTGAGAAAAGCACATAGTCTGATAGCTATCAGTCCATACTGGCGTAGTGGGAGTGCAGACTTTTAATGAAAGGATTATCTTTTATGTTTATTTGCATAAAACATGAATGCAGATTCTAGCATGTGTAAACCAGAAGTGTCAGTTCCTTCAGACTGATCATCAATGCAAGCAGATTAAGCTTTAGCTTCATTTATTCAGTTATGACTGTGGCCAGAGACACATCCAACTCCTTCACTAAATCTGACGATGACATCGCCATTATAGGCCTGATCACCATAGAGAAAACAGTTTATACAGGAGATATCTGCCATCTGATACACAGCAATCTCACATTTATGCCAATAACACCAAGGAGTTGATCACAGAGGTCAAGCAGGAGACATACAAAACTCCCAACTGCATTGGAGGGGATGTTGTGGAGATAGTGAGCAGCTACAAATGTCTTAGGGTCAAGATAATACCTGACCTGAAGTATAGGTCATACATATATAACAATAACATTATAACGTCTGTTTTGCCTGCATTTTTATCACTCTTAAATTTAATATTGTTTTTTATCAGTATGCTGCTGCTGGAGTATGTGAATTTCCCCTCGGGATTAATTATCTATCTATCTGTATATGTAACGGTATACCAACATACTGTATCTCAAAGATCACCAAGAAGGCTCATCAACGCCTTTACTTCCACAGATGTCTGACTAAAAGCTTCAAGTCTCCATTTAAGTTCATCAACATCTACAGGTGCATGATGAAGTAGCTACATAACATCCTGGTATGGCAGCTGCTCAAACAATGCAGAGTATAGCGAAGTCTGCCGGGAATATAAATAGTACGCAGCTCCCTTCTGTTCAGGGCTTATATAACAGAAACTGTCCTAAAAAGGCAAACCGTGTTACTGAAGGCTTCAGCCTTCCTGTGCAGTCACTCTTCTCTGAACTTTGTTCTGGCAGAGCATTAGCCCCTGAACCACTATATCAATAGTTGAAGGGTGTTGTATCATGTTAGCCATTATGGATGCAATGAGAAGTCAAGCAAAATGACACCTTTTACTGGCTAACTGAACAGATAACAATATGCAAGCTTTCGAGGCAACTAAGGCCCCTTCCTCAGGCCTGAAAAGCTGTTCACTTAGCCAATAAAAGGTGTCATTTTTCTTGACTTCTCATTGAAACATTAGATCAAGAAACCACTTTTAATGCACCGTCAAAAGAACACTCAACAGTTGCTCGTACTGACAACCTAATGTGTGTGTGTGTGTTTTTTTTTAAATATATATCCATCCACCCGTTTTTGTAACCCACTTTTCGGGGGCATTTTTTCACATACCTGTACATTTAAAGCCTGATATTGTACTTGAAGTCTTGTTCTTGCATTCAATGTCTGTTGCTAATATCATCCTATTATGTGGGAGACATGCAAGAATCAAAGTAATAATCTCATCGGGTGTGTAAGTGACAGTAAACTTGAGCCTACGTATATGATAGTATATGTTTGTTGGAAACCCATTGAATGTGATTAAAAAATTATATATGGGCTTATTAAGCTGGGAATCTTTATTTCTGCACACAGGCAAAATTAAAACCACCAATAATATAACAGCTTAGAAAAAAAAAACTTTGAAAAGTTTTTATTTTTGTTATTTTACATGTGCAAATGTTTTATTTCTATTAATGATTTTTTTTTACATGTCAATAACAATAAAATTTCAATGACTGCTTCAACTACATCTTGTATACTATTTTTTTATTCTTATTATTATTACTTAGCTAACGCCTTTATCCAAGGTGACTTACGACATTTGAGATATGATTGGTTACACTGCTTTGGTTCTTCCAATCACAGGACAGGCAAGTGAAGTGACCTGCTCATGGTCACACGTTGTCAGTGGCGGGCATGAGGTCCACAATGCCACACTGCCCTGCACTGACACATTTTGAATTGGAAATGTCATTTGTGTGTAAAATGAAAAATTTATTTTGATGAATATTCACAGATTCAGTCTACAGTGAAAATCTTACTTGCGTGTGATAATAAACATGCCACATGCGATTTCCATCCAACTGCTTGTTCGCCTGCATAAATTTGCTTGTCTTGCATTTCTAACTTGCTAAATCTACCTTCATTATTTTATATTTTATGACATTACTTACTTACAAAAGCGACTTGATAATGCCCTCTGTGAAAGGCACTATACAGGCCTGAAGCTGGGTGATTGAAAGCTATCAAAAGGTTTCATTACAGGTTACTCTAACAAAGAACAAAATGAAGTGCAGGTCAGGTTAGCACTGGGCTGTGAACAATAAGAGCATCTCACCCCCAGCTCTACTCTAAAAATGTAAAAAAAAAAAAAAATGGATGCATGAATAATAAAAATGCATTTCTGTTGGTTTACATATTGATTATGTGATTGTCATGTGTTGCAATGTGCCCTAAAAGGATAAAGTAAGCGAAATTCAACGCAGACCTGTCACACATAAAGCGGGGGCCATGGGGTTTATTTTGGAGAGTGGTTTAAAGGTCTAGTCGACATTCATCTATTCGTTTATTTTCAGCACCAGACTGAACAATGATACGATCGCGTGGCGCCTTAACTCATCGGGCCAACACAAAGCAAAGCTGCCGTATCCATCCACTTGATGTGCCCGCCTCCACGATGGCGACAGGCGACTTGCCCTTCCATAAATGTCAAAGAGTTCCACAGAACCTGCTGGCGTCATGTCTCTAGGACTCCGCGGCACAACCCAAACGAACCGAAACCTTGAAACGAACTGATCGATCCTCTGCTGACCCCCTAGCCGTTGTGCAGTTAATAATAACACAATCATAAAGAAAGGCAAAGTGGCGCCGAGACGTGGAGCGAAGTGTTCACGTCACAGCCCGTCCGATCACACTGGAGGCGCTTTCCACTCTCGCCGCCGATGCCGCTTTGCCAGCTATGCCCCGTTCCTTGTTTGTTTTCTAAGCCGCTGAAGGCTAAAGTGGACTAGGGGGCTGCTGCAGTGTCAGACACACGAGTAATTAGCTCGCAGTTCATGAAAATGTCACCCTCTGACAGGAGTTCAGGGAGCGCGCTGCACTTCTCAGGACGCGTCGCTACTTTACGGACAAACATGGCCGCTGCGGAGCCTTCTCGGCATACATACAGTAAGTATACACACACACACATACACACGCGCATACACATGCATACATCCACGCACGCACGCACGCACATAGACGCCAGTCCTCACGCTCCCTCGAAAAATCCACGTGTCTCCTACGAGGGTCGGGACAAACAAAACCGCAGCCGCAACTACTGATAAATCCTTGTGCTAAACAGTGGAGAACATGTTTTGTTACAAATCAAAACAAACATGTACATAAACAGATTACCTTCTGGTAAACAGTGTACAAAATCGTGTGTTTGCAGACGGGATATTCCGCGTGCTCGACGGGTTCTTGGTTAAAACTATGCGCTTTAAAAGAGTGGAGCGAATTCTGGAGTAAAACTCGGGATTTGGTGGCGCGGCGCGTCCCCAGCTCGCGCTCCACCTTGAGCCCCCCGCTCGCGTAGCCCGGCGCGAGCGAGGTACACAAAGGAAGACGCCGGGGCGGCCGCCTCGCTCGCTTCGACATGTACACGTAGCCGTGTGCACCTTGTCACAAACGCCGCCCCCGCATGTGAGTACATGAAACAGCCAATGCGCCTCCACTCGTGCGGGGATGTGCCTCGCGGCAGCGACCACCGGCGCGACGATTTCGGGGATAGAGGGAGGGGGGCAGCGTGTAGAAACGGGACGCTTTTTATAGCGATGTTGGAATAACCCGCCATTGACATATAAATGCTTTGCGACTTTTGAATGTATTTGAATTGACATAAAGGAATGGGCGTACCCAATAGCTCTTTTATTACGCCACCATCGCGCTGCGTATACAGCGGCAAATATGATAAATATATACAGGCCGTCCGTCTTAACATATGGCCACTGGCCGGGGGCCCCCCGATATATCTGATGCCTCTGTATGCTGTCACTAGTTTACCCCTGGGGGCTACCTCACCAACTGTGGAAAAGCCCAGTATGTCACATCTTTAAAATTTGATGATGGCACCCCTATAATTAATGATCTTAAGATTTCATTTTTCCTGCGCTTTACGTACACAATATCTATAACATATGCATAGTATATATAATACTATAAAATAAATATATATATATATAAAATATATATATTTTACGAATCAACAGCACCTGCCATCTAAATCACGCAGTTGCGGCATTTAAATCACGTGATTGTAATCTGACGTTTTCATTGGTAGGTGGTCTTTCCTCATTGGTCAGAGGAGCTGCTAGGTTTTTGTCTGTCTATCCATCCATTATCCAACCCGCTATATCCTAACTACAGGGTCACAGGGCACAAGGCAGGAAACAAACCCTGGGCTGGATGCACACACACACACACACACACACACACACACACTAGGGACAATTTAGAATCGCCAATGCACCTAACCAGCATGTCTTTGGGCTGTGGGAGGAAACCGGAACACCTGGAGGAAACCCACACAGACACGGGGAGAACATGCATACTCCACGCAGGTAGGACCCGGGAAGCGAACCCAGGTCTCCTTAGTGGTATGTAAAGTACTGTGTACACACTAGCTTTTTCCATCGCGCTATGATTGCAATGAAGACATATTTGGCCATTACCACTAACTTATAACATCAGGAAAGACCTAGTAACTCCAAAAACTAAAAAAAACTATTTAAAATTGAAAAAAAAAATTAAAAAAAAAAATCATAGTTACTAGGTTTTTCCATTGCACGTGAACTATGATGCTGGTAAGGCGGTCTTGCTTGTGCTAATGTCTTAGGCACATGTAAAAAACAAAGACATAAAGCAAAGTTGCCTTTAACGATAATAAAAATAAAACCTAAATATGAAAAAAATTACTCTAAAGGGCAGAAAACAATAAACAATTAAAGTCAATATTTGCTTTGTCCCCTCTATGCCTTTAAAGGAGTGGCAATCCTCTGAGGTCTACTGCCAGGAATTTAGTTGAGAAGGTCACCTGGCAGTTTGTTTGAACCATCTTGGCGAAGTTGCCCAGCTCTTCTGCAGACTTTGGACGTCTCTCTCTGTTGTTTGTGTAATCTCTGCCAGCCTTCATCATATTGAGATCAGGGCTACATGGAGACTTCTTGTTCTTTATGACCATGGCAGTGTGTTGGGGCTCGTGGTCAGCACTGCCATTTTAACTTTTAGGAAAAATGTAGAATGTGCAACCAAAAAAAACAAAACAAAACACAGGCATGTTTAATAAGGTATACAAGGAAAATTAGGGGTAGAACATTAAATGGGACTCATTCTCACTCAGGTCAACAACTTCAACTTGATTTTCTTGTTTGTACTTTTCCAGTTTCTCACAATATGGTTCATGGCACGATAATTTTTTAAAAATGAATTAATTAAAAACAAGTAACGTCCTATACAATCAAGTCAAACTTAACAAAAACTAAATTCAATTAAACCCCAACCCCAGAGAAAGGGAGGAAGGCAAACAGCCAGAGTAAAACTTTTAAGAGTTGAAAAGAGGAAAGATAATCATTTTCCCCAATATAATTGCTTATTCTAAAATGTTATTGATTAGAACCTGCCAGGTTTGAAAAAAGGTTTGTACAGATCCTCTAAGTAAGAATCAGATTTTTTCCAATTTCAAATAGTGTATAACCTCAGTTACCCACTGACTTAACAGAGGTGGGCTAGGATTGTTTCAGTTGAGCAAGATAATTCTACGTGCCAATAGTGAAGTAAGGGCTATTACAGTTTGTCTTTCTCCACTTTAAGCCCACCTGGGAGTCCACCAAACACAGCTGGTAGTGGATTAGGAGGGATTGTGATGCCAAAGCTGTCTGATAGACATTTAAAGATTTTGGTCCAGAATGATGTTAATTTGGTACACGTCCAAAACATGTGGCCCAATGAGGCTGGAGCTCGATTGCAACGTTCTCAAGTTGGATCTTGCCCTGGAAACATTTTGGACAATTTTAAACGTGATATATGTGCTCAATAAAAGATTTTAAGTTGAATAATTGTATGCATATGGTGCTCGCGTGAATTCTGTGGATGGCTTCCTTCCACTCATCTGAAATATTAAGAGATTCTTTTCCCACTGTACTCTGGGACCTGTGAAACTAAGGGACTTTAAAATGTTTTTATATGTTATAGAAATGCTCTCTGAGTCCTCAATACTGATCAATATGGCACCGTAATTATTTAAAGTCCTTGGTGACCACTTTTGGCGGCTTCCATGTGTACCATATTGATATTTAATGGCCTCTTTTGCTATCAGCACAGTAAGCCGCATGCACTAAGCAGGATGTGAGGTGAAGGCACATGTCACCAGTCACAGTCACCATGCTGTTTTGGTGATGCATAGGTTAGTAATTATACTTTAGAGAAGTGCAGACTCAATCATTTTTTGGTAACGTATGAAACAATAAACTGATGCACATAAGAAATTTTAGTTCAAAAATTGTGCTAAAAGAAATAAATGATTGTCATGAAAAAAAAAAGACAGGAATAGAAAAACATACAGTAGATCAATATGGAAAAACAGGAGTGGCAACCCTGGGCGTGGTACTGCTGCAGAATTAAGTTGGAACCGAACAGACGTCTGCTTGATGGTAATCTTGCTGAAGCCAGATGTATATTACATTCGTCTGGAGACCACCTTGAGTGAATTATGCATAAAATTGGGTGAGAACAATTAGATGGCTCACTGTGTATTACATTTGTAAACCAATCCAACACCTCATGAAGGCGGCGCTCAAAGTAGGGGCTGCGATTTTGAACTGTAAAGATGATCCGTCAACAGTCGAAAGGTCTCCTAAAAAACTCTTTTAGACATATGCAGTTAATTGTGTGTCTTGTGTGCAGAGAGCGCATTGCATGTTTTAAAAATAAACAAGCTGACGCAAGATAAAAACCTTTTTGTAATATCAGATTATACACAGGCATTTGACGACATTAAGTAACGATTGGTAAATGTGAACGACATTGTCGTAGGTGCTGTGTGCTGTCTGTTGTTCAGCGTTATGATAGTGTAGATGTCGGTGTAAGCTTGAAAGAATTGGCAACTGTATTTGTGAAAATATGAACTGTAAAACATGCATTTGAAAAAAACGGTGTGTCACACCCCATCAAAAAGACTGCCGTTAAGAGAGATGAGAGCGAAGAGCCACAGGAGATGCAGATTTCAGTACGCCCAACCTACCTGGAAAGGGGTCTCTTTTTGAACTGCCTATCTCAAGGTTTCTTCCATTTTTTCCCTACAAGGGATTTTTTGGGAGTTTTTCCTTGTCTTCTTAGAGAGTCGAGGCTGAGGGGCTGTCAAGAGGCAGGGCCTGTTAAAGCCCATGGCGGCACTTCTTGTGTGATTTTGGGCTATACCATAATAAATTGTATTGTATTCTATTGTACTCAAAACACCCGAATCAACAAATCTGCCCAACAACACCAGTAGATGCACAGATGAAGCTGCACAACATTCACCTGCTGACTGCATGTCTAAATAAATAACTAAAGAATTTTAACATTACTGTCCAACTAGAAATGCAAACAACCCACGACAAAATAGCCTTAGCATTTTAACACATTGTACATCCATAGACCAGGATGGCTTATCTAAACTCTGTTTGCCATTGTTCTGTCACAGTCAGTAGTGATGCAATAATTAAAGTGAACAAAAGTTATCGTAGCAGACAGAGGCACTTCTCAAACGTGTGGAGCCCAGTTGCTGTGGTGGTCTACATAAGTGTGTGTGTGTCTGTCTCTCTGGTCGCAGCGCTCATCGCAACGCACACATTAATTATCGGACTTCAATTACCTTGTGTTACCGAGCTCCTGAATGGATAACAGCAATTTCAGCTTTTTATGTTCTCTCACTGTCAAGTCTCAGTATGTTTGGCTCTCTCCCTGAAACTGCAGCGGAGGTCTAAAATGCATGGACTAGAGCAGGGGTCGGTAACATTTCAGCAGTGTTGTGCCAACCGTGTGTCACAATGTTATTCTGCATGCCGACATAATTCTACCAATTTTGTTATATAGAATATCAAAATCAGTCCGGTTATAATGGGCTTCAAAAGTCATTATAACCGGATCATTATTGCTCATTCATAGGATCATATGTGAAAAGAATGTTTTGTCAGTCTTTTTTATAACTACATTTGGTGGCTTTCTTTTTTTTTGTTTCCAATTATTTGACTAAAAGTTTCTTAAAGCCAGAAACAGCCCTTTTTATAGCTTCACATTTCTCATCAGAGTTTTTAAACGTGGACTGATGCATAGTCTGATAACATCTTTGTTCACTTGACGTACGACACACGAAACTTTAACAGAATAACGCACACACAGCACGATCCTTTTGTTGTACAAATCCATATTTATTCCTCCAAGAGTCTTGAAAAGAGTGAACATCAAGTTTTTGTCTTTTATGAGTCATTTTGGTTCAGTATAATAACGAGGTTTATTTTAACGTACCACACAGCCTGCACTGAACACATGGATTCCATTTTTTTGTGAGTCACATATGCAAAACATAGGTGAGGGCGCAAATGCGTGCACTGTAATTAAAATGTATATTTTTTACTATATTTACTATATATAATTCAATCAGAGTGCCATTGAAAACTGTTCCGTAGGTTGATGACCCCTGGACTAGAGAAATTGGGGGAGGATGTTTTAGGAAGAAGCCCTGTGGGTGAAGCCTTTGCAGTGCAGGATTTTGCCGCTGTTCATTACACACATTTTAACAGGTTGTCCTCAGATGTGTATTCTCGTTTAAGAATTGTGTCTGGCCCCACAAGACTAGCCTAATGGTATTGTATGATGGATTATTGTTAGGGAATTTCCTTTTAAATTTACAGATGAGATCACCACTGCAGTGGTTCCAATGGACACCTTTTATTCCAACATTTGATATGAACTGCCCAGGTTCACAAAGGCAAATACTACGAAATATGGAATTGCTGACAGTTTTAAAGGATGAAATAATTTACATATCTGTTAAATGACAGACAATCCTCAAATCCAGGTGTGTGAAGCCTGTTATGTCATAGCCAGGAAGACGTTGGAATTGCTACCAAAGGTACTTTAGCTAAGTACTGAGTAAAGGGACCCTCAACAAAAGCCAAAGTCAGTTAGTAGGAAAAGCAAAAATTGATTTACAGCAGGAATGTTTTAGTCATGGGCAATTGTATGTAGCATGTTCAGTGCATCACAGCTTTCTGTATATGGGGCTGCATAGTCACACACTGGTCAGAATGCCCATGCTGACCCCCATCCAACACCAAAAGTGCCTACAATAGGCATGTGAGCATCATAACTGGACCATGGGATAATGGAAGAAGGTGGTTTGGCTTGATAAATCACATTTCTTTTAAATCATATGGATGGCCAGGTTAAGTGTCCATCATTTACCTGGGGTAGAGATGGCAGCAGGATGCACTATGAGAAGAAAGCAAGCCAGCAGAGGCAGTGTGATATTTTGTGATGTTCTGCTAAGAAACATGGGTCCTCACATTCAAGTAGATGTTACTTTGACATGTGCCACCTTTGCAGACCAGTCCTTCATGGCTATGGTATTTCATGATGGCAGTTGCCTTCTTCTAGCAGGTTAATGCTTCCTGCCACACTGCAAAAACTGTTCAGAAACGGTTTGAGGAACATGACCAAGAGTTCAAAGTGTTGACTTGGTCTTCAAGGTCCTCATTGAGTATCAGTAGGATGTGCTGGAAAAACAAATCCAATCCATGGAGGTTCCACGTCACAACTTGCAGGACTTAAAGGACCTTCAGCTAATGTCTTTTTGACAAATACCACAGGACACCTTCAGAGTTCTTGTGGAGTCCATGCCTTGACAGGTCGGAGCTGTTTTGGCAGCATGAGGGAGGTGGGTCTGACTGCAGCCTGCAATATCTATGACCTATGTCAGGTAATGTCCACAACGTCAGTCACAAAATGCCCTTTGAGTTAGATAACCCTCCCACAACCCTACTCTTACCCACAGTGTAATGTGATGGGCATTTTGTGATGTTGGGGTGTTACATGGCTGACCTCATAGCTACTGCGGTCTGCAATTATACTCTTGGCATGAGGAGGGCCTACATAGTATTGTGCAGGTGAGTTTAATGCTGTGGCCGATTGGTGTGTGCGCGTGTGTATGCAGGTGTGAGTACGCGGAACTGAGTTTATTCTTGTATTATTATTTATTCATTTATTAATTATTGTATTATTTATTCATATTATTTGTCTTATTATTAAAGTGTGTTTGAGTGTAGCAGGTAGTCTACAAGAATGTGTAAATAATGAAGGCTGGCGATTTGAGCACTCAAAGAGATTGTACCTTAGTCACTGTGCAATTGTGAAATTCTTAATAATCGTAACCTGCATGTCGTTTTCCATTCTAACAACTGTAAACAAATTGTGCCCACCCCTGTTTATATATACAGCATATATATATATATATCCATCCATCCATCCATTTTCTAACCCGCTGAAACCGAATACAGGGTCACGGGGGTCTGCTGGAGCCAATCCCAGCCAACACAGGGCACAAGGCAGGAACCAATCCTGGGCAGGGTGCCAACCCACTTATATATATATATAGTATATAAAATATATACAATATAAATTAGCTATAACAAAATGTGAAAAAAAAAGATTAACAAGTCGCTTTACATTTATGTATATGGAAAAAATAAAACGCTACACTTCCTGATGGTGCCGTGAGTAGCACAGACCTCATATGTCAGCGTTCTCGGTTTGAATCTTACATCTGGTCGTTGTCTGTTGGGAGTCTGAATATCCTCCCTGTGTGTCTTTACCTCCAGCCGCTCCAGTTGTCCTCCCACAGGTTATGATAACTGTCAATTCAAATTGGCCCTGTGAGAGTGAGCGGGCCTGCGGGACTGACACCCAGTCCAGGATAAGCTCGTGCTCGCCATGTTTCTAAATTGGATTAAGCAGGTTTGACATAATAGTGTGCAGACGAACTGTCAACTTGGCCAAAAGTCCGCCAGTGTCCGAGACAAGGAATGCACAGGGTGAGACTGGCAATGTATAGCGAACCTTTTTACCTTTTAATTTCTCCTTTTCAGTATCAAAATATCCACTTACTGGGGTAATTATTACAACCACTATCCTAATACTTGGGAGGGCCTCCTGTTGATTTTAAAACAGCCTCAAATCTTCATTGCATGGATTCCACTGGATGTAGGAGACATTTCTTTCAGATTCGGGTTGATGCTGACATGACTGCATCACACAATTTCTGCAGATTTGTCTGCTGCGAATCTCCTGTTCCACCACATTCAGATCCGGTGGCTGGGAAGGCCACTGAAGAACACTCGGCTCATTGTCATCTTCATGAACACCAGTTTGAGACGACACTTGTGACGTGGTGCATTATCATACTGGAAGTGGCCATCAGAAGATGGGTGTGTTGTGGCCATGGACGGAGGGATGTGGTGACCAACAATACTCAAGACAGGCCATGCCATTCAAGTGATGAGCCAGTTAATATCAAACGTGTGCCAATGAAAACACCGTTTATAGTAAGAATTCTTGGAAATAAATAAGGATTAAGCTAATTTTGCAGTTCCTAAATTACATTCTTAAAAGACACAACAGAAGGATCATTTCACTGGGATATTATGTATACTGTACATCTCTGCTGAAAATATTAACTCTGTTAAAATTGTACTGATTAACTATTTAAACAAACGTATCTCCATGTGAACTCCTGCATAATGTTTTAAATGTGTGTGAGAGTTTAATTTGGAAAATGAACTAAAGTGAAGTGGATACATGCATCAATGAGCACAAGTAATCAGTGTGGCACGGAACACAAGACTATCATTTGGAAATTTCATACCAAGGTTTCAAAACTTAAGATTTCATAAAAGGTTACATTTTATATCCTGCTTTAAAAATGTGAGTTTAAATTTTGATTTCACCTTTATAAATTTTGATATCTAAAATTTCATATCAAAACAACCAGTATCTCCTGTTGAATGAATTGTAGCTCATTGCAATATTACGTTATTAAATATCATCATCATCATCATCATCGTCGTCATCACACTTCTCTGGCTTGATGAAGTTGTCTATAGCAACATGCCAAATTAGGCTAACCAGAGCATCTTATCTTCAGCCATTATCTTCCAAAATCTCCTAAAGAAATCCCAGACACTGCCAGTCCAGCAGAGGGATTTGGTGCTACCTCAACAGGCCCAGAGTCTTCTCTCCTCTACGTCATGCCCAGCTACTGCAAAGTCCTCCTACGTTACTACGCTTCTGCCCCAAGCAGTGAGTGAGCTCACCAGTTCTGTACTGGAACCTTATTTTGGCCACGTATGGTCACACTCTCAGTCACTCCCCAGGGCCCCCCTAAGGTGAGAATATGGATGTAGCCTGGTAAACCAAAATATTCTGGAGAAGACATTAGTACTTGCTTTACCAAAACCACCTGCCGCAATGTCCACACTCCTGCCAATGCTCTGAATTGTTTGTCAGTTTCGGTTTCCTCTTCCCTTAGTTATTAAAAAGACCCTCAGGTCCTTGAACTCCTCTACTTGGGGTAGTTTCTCACCTCTTACTTGAATAACCTCTCATTTAGAGGAGCGGATTTTCTTCACCACCACTTTGCACTCGTTTGCCAACTGTACCAGTCTGCACTCGAGATCAACTTTATCTGCCAACTGTAAATGTGCGGTACTTAGATTTCCAGTCTGGATTCTCTCCAATCCTTGGGTGTTGCCTTGTTATTCTTTGAAAACCATAAACCAGGCAGCAAAGACCACTCTAGTCTGCCAGTCTAAAAGGAAACACTCCCACAGTACCCAGTGCATTCAGCAGTTGTGGTCAGGCCTCAGCCACCCCGCTGCATATTGAGCTTTTTAAATCACCACAGCGGCCTTAGCCACTGAGAAGAACTTGACCTAAACTAATGATTCTGGCACTTCCTCACAGGAGGGCAGGCCCACCAGGTTTAAGAGTTCCTCAAAGTTAAAAACTTGACAGCCAGTCTTACTGCTATTGTCCACGATAGGATCTAGAACTGCTACCATGACAGGCAACAACCACCTTTACACTACAGCGTCTTACAGCTACATTCAGTGTTGCGGTCTTAAATATGGTCCATTCAGACACAACGTCCCTATCTTCTGGAGGCGAGAGTTGAACTCATCCTAAACAGAGGCACTTCCTACCTCTTCACAGGAAACCTTCACTTCCCATTTAGGTTTGCAGGAGCTTCCACTGGGTACTCCATCTGAGTAGGTAATCTGTTGACACTTCAGCACTTCTCCTTACTACAATGTTCAGAACATATGGTCTTAAACCTGAAAATAATATGTGTGGACTGTTGGCTGAAAGTCCTCTATTATGAAGTATCCTTATGAATATTGTTGCATTTTTTAATAAATAATCCATTTCTTCACAGATATAATTAAGTATATCAAACTAATAAATAAATGCCTAACACACTAAATCCATTATTGCCAAGTGGGTTCAGGCCAGGAAACTCATTCCTCACAATTTTCCCTTCCATTCTGGACTGAAATCCCCCAGTAGGACTGCAGAGTCCATCGATGGGACCCTTTCAAGCACTGAATACAACATCTCTAAAAAGGCCAAACACTCGAGTTGTCACTTAGTGCAGTCATTTAAATAACAAACAGTCTTATGTGCTTCTCTCTGTAGCTTGAAGTCGAAGTGAAGTGACCATCTCATCTGCTGGATCAAGCTCAGTGGATAGTGTGGAGCTTGCAGGTGTTCCCTGGGACCTCTCCAGAGTACCACTATTGAGTAAGAAGTCTGGCTTCAGAAACAATACTCTGGGTGGACATTGTGTCCAACTATTTATACTTGGTATTTATCAAAATCCTGCACAAGCTCCAGCTCCTTCCCTGCAAGAGAAGTTACATTCCACATCCCAACAATCACTTCCATTGCCATCCCACTTTTGCCTGAAATGGTTTACAACTACTAACCCCCACCCCAGCCCACCCCCCATAAAAAACTTATTTTAAACAAACAAACCTAATGATATTAAAGGCAGCAGGAGAGAGAGAGAGAGAGAGAGAGAGAGAATACTGTTATTAAAGTAAACTGACCTTTTGTAGGGGCTCATGAAGCTTGCCAAACAAGCTGGAGAAAGGCACAGGGATTGTATTTGCTCAAAGTAGTCATGACAATGAAAGACTAAACAAAGCGTACAAATGCTTTAATGTAACATGTGACCTTCCACATAAAGCAACAGAATCTCTAACACTGCAGAAGCTTAAGCCGTTTCTAAAAGTCTAATTTATAGCTCATACTTTTTGGGGCTTACATTAATATTGATAAAAGGTTACACTTTCAGTGCATGTAGACACATTCTATCTGTCAGTCTCATCCATAAAAACAAAGGCAGTCTGAATAGTACATTGTGCACAATTATTATACAACGGTCAAGTTCATTGGTCCAACAGGATATTGCACATCAGCAGTGGTTTAACACAGATGGTCCCCTTTACCAACACAAATAATTTCAGCATTTTTTTTTTTATTAAGTAACATTATTATTATTTCTGGAACACTGACAGGAAGATATACAAAAAGTTTAACCAATCATCTGTCATAATGAATTAAGGTCCCAACCCTAAAGATTTCAGGTAACTTCCACTCATCCATTATCCAACCCGCTATATCCTAACTACAGGGTCACGGGGCATTTCTGGTAACTGTTGTACTAATTGTTAAGACTCGTTACAAAGGATACTGTGACCTGTGATAACTCGTTACAAAGGATACTGTGACCTGTGATACCCTCGATCATCATCAATGACTTAAAGGGGCAACTAACAAATCAATAGCTGCTTTTCCACTGTCAGGCCAAATGTCCCAAGTTCAGGGTGTCTTAGAACATTTGCTTTTCAACTCTCAGTTCCAGAGCTCATTGCAAAGCTTGAGTGGGTCTTCAATTTATGGATTATTACGCTCCAACCTCTCATTACAGTCGAGTACAAAAACTTCAGAATAATGTGTGTAATACATTGCTTTATAAAATACATCCCTGCTACCTGTCTAAATCTGTAAATAAACTGAACTGAAACATGCGTACAAAGTGTTTTGAATGACTGACCTTGAACAGATCCTCAGCCACCACTGAAAAAAAAAAATCAGACCAGAGGACATTATCTACACAGCAGCTGTAGTGATGAAGGCGCAAGGCAGGGAGCGATCCGAGTTAGGAGGCTGCATGCCAAATGTAATGTATTATGTTAGACAAGCGTTACTTTGAAATGCTCTGGGTGAGCCTGAATGTGTTCTCTGTAATACAGCTGGCCAGTTGGTCTGTTAGTTATTCGAGTAGGTCTGTTCTGTGAAATATGCCATCAACAGGGGCCAAGGGTGCCCCATTCACAGCTGGTGCCAGAATAAAGTTAAAAATCCCGTATGTCCCTGATAGTGAATCAGACAGGTAAAGGAAACTGACTGATTGATATACACACACAATATGTGGTTTTAAGTTGACTGTAACATACTGTAAGCCACAAATCTTTTCTTAAGAGGAAACAATAACCCAAACATTTTCAGAGATGTTGTTTTTCAAGCTGCTTCAGTTCAAATATGGCTCCAGAGTATAGGTGAAGTTTTAGTGTTGCTTTCCACCTACGATATACTGTATCTCCGGGTAACCATTAAGCCAGTAGGAGTACCCTAAATACAGAATCCAGTGTTACTAATTATAATGTGAGGAATTTATATGTTTTATTAATTTACGATGTTATCTCGTTTACAAGATACAGCACAATCAGATACTCAAACTAGTGTGCATCACTCTAGCTGCCTGGTGAGCAGAGATTACAACCCAACTGTTTCCCTGAACAAAATGCCATATGC
This sequence comes from Polypterus senegalus, assembly GCF_016835505.1. Taxonomy (NCBI): domain Eukaryota; kingdom Metazoa; phylum Chordata; class Cladistia; order Polypteriformes; family Polypteridae; genus Polypterus; species Polypterus senegalus. The sequence continues at coordinate 41,633,959 of NC_053154.1, forward strand.
ATGGAAATATGAAAAGAACATTCTGTTGTTTTTGTTGCCATATCCCTGGCCTACCAGCAGCGCTCCATTATACAAATAAATAAATAAATATACACAATGCCATTCTTATATCAAATAGGCCTCTCATATAAAATGCATCACAACAAGAACATGCTACAGTGGGATGGCATACAAGGAGTAAAAAACGAATGCCTTTGCATGTCCTGGAAAAATGATATAGACAAATATATGTATAAGAATTTCACTGTACTCTGAACACATGACAATAATGAACCTATTGACCATATACATATAGTTATCATATATGTATACTGTATATCAAGGCATCTCACAAAAATTCAGGAAGCATTCTAGTAAAATAGATCAAACCAACAGGCATGACAATACCCAGCCTAGACAATAGAAAGCATACAAGTCTAAAATAAGTTCTCTATTTTCAAACTTGTACACTATTTCTGTTTGGAACATTCTTCAGAATTTGTGTATTTGGGCCGGTGATTTGAACAACACTTCAATAACAGTAGAGGTTATTTGGCTTGTATAAATCTTAGGACTGTTAAGATGTTAAAGGCTGAACCTGACAACAGCAACAGAAAAGCAGCTAAGAAGATAAAATATATGTAGCAAGGGGTCAAGGTATCTTCCTAAGAAGCTTTGCAGATGTCGTAATCGTTACTGCTGTGATCCTTCTCCAAACACCGTGTTCAGCTGCTGAGTGACTCGAATGAATGTTGTCCTTCTGCTCAATTCTTTCAGCTTTGAGGCACCTACATAAGTGCAGGTAGATCTCAGCCCTCCCAGGATATCCTTTATGGTTTCCTCAGCATCTCCCTTAAAAGGCACCTGCACTGTTTTTCCTTCTGAAGCCCTAAGAAAAGAAAAGGTAGTTTCACTAACTATAAGGAGATGAATCAATCTCCAACCCATCTCACTTTGACTTTGAATGTGTAGACAATGTGTCTGAAGTAATTACATCCACCCTATAAATTCGTTTTTTCAGCTGGACATAGTTCCATATTCTAGGGGTTGAACAGTTTTGGAAGTGGATGATACAATTCATAGATGACTCTCACCATTAGGTAAGTCAACAGGACTATAGGGTGGTCCAGATCTAATTATGCAATTTTCATTACACTATATAACTTATTAAGTTTATTACATGGAAAATCCCGGACCATCGAGAAGTGTGCGAACTGACGACATGAAGAATCGTCTTTGCGCCGAACTGGAATCGTCCCCTCATAAATCAGAGTCATCCAGACGATTTGGTTCTGCATAATTAGATCTGGACTGCCCTGTACAATACCTGGGCCACACTTTTAATACCTTGTTTACTAAACAGCCCAGTACATTTGGTTGAATCAGATGACTAACTGATACATTTAACTGTATTAATATGTGTATAATATATACAGTTAGCATTCACATTTGGCTAGATAACAAAACTGTTATAAACCTGAAAGTAAACATGACAATGATAGTGCAAGAAGACAATCCAAAATGCAAAAAAAATCATCATGGCTGCCTGTTATTTAAACCAAGTTTGGTAGAGTTTAGCTATGAGAAATAAACTATAACTATATAATAACCAAAAACAAGAATAAAGATGCCAGTAAATGAAACCAAAATGAGACCCACCTATAATCGGCAACACCACCTGCGTGTCTCTTCATTGCTGTCTCTGAGCTCATTCCATAAAAAAGTTTGAACTTTTTTCCATCTTTTTCAATGGTCTCCCCTCCACTTTGTGTGTGCCCAGCCAGCATGCCCCCCAGCATAACAAAATCAGCTCCTGCGCCTACAAAAATATGAACATCAGATACACTTTAAGTACACCGAGGCTAGCAAGCATTGAACAACGCATCTGCAACATCACTCTGGAACATTTTTTTTTTCATAATTTCATGCCTATGTTTTGCTATTTTTGATATCATGGTCAAATTTGTCCTTTTCAAGGTACGTATTGCATGAAAAACAAATATTTATTTCACTTTTTTTTTTTGTGAACGTTGAAAGTTGTAAGGTAGCCAGAACTCTAAACTCTATTATGTAATGAGGTCAGCCATTCAAAAGATTAAATTTGTCATCTACTTGAGAGCACTAGATGGAAAATGTAAGCATCATTGCTTAGGAGTTTTTTTTATTAGTCTAATGCAACATCATGCAGAATAATCAATGTGCTCAATAGTCCGTCTTACAATTATTCTGAATATTTTAACTGACGTAGCATACAGTACCTAAACAAAGCATTCACCCCTGAAGAATGTTTTGCATTTTATTGATATACAAGATCGACTCCCAATGGAATTAACTTGGCTTTTTTGACACTGATCAAAAGAAAGATACTATGTAATGAAAAAGTGAAAACAGATCTATGTAAGTTTGTCTAAATTAACTACAAGACACAAGAAATTGATTGCATAGGACACAATTAAGTTTTGCCATATGCAAATCTTTTAGGTCTCTATAATAGGAACTTTATCCAAACATTTTGCAACAAGTCTCTATAATAGGAACTTTATCCAAACATTTTGCAACAATTCCAATAATGTCTTCAAATTATCCTGTGGCTAATTTGCAATTTCTTCCCTGCTAGTGCAACACTGTAGAACAGTGAGTTTCACAGCTTATGCACTGTAGGCTCTCAAAATGGCATCATGTGGTGATGTGTGCTTTAAACACTGTAGGCAGTCACAAAACTCGGGTTCTTCTCCTTCTCCTTCCTCAAATACCCCGCTCTCTGGAGCCCTCAATGTTACTATCTGTGAGGAAAAACTGCATAGGGATGAGATTACTCAAGAATACTGTGAGTGCAAGAGTCAGAGTGACAGAAGGAGTGTGTAAAATAATGATTTGTATACCAAATGCATATTCCTATCCTATGATTATGTGAAAACAATTCTATAATAAATTCGTATCAAAGCAAAACATTCTGGGCATCTCTTGTATGTTTCAGTGTCCGTACATACTGGCATCAGAATTGTGAAATGTGAATTTCTTGCATATAAAATCTGAGGGGTTTCCCCTCTAAAATATTAATATTATTCTAAAATTTCTATTCTAAACTTTAAATTTTTACCTCTGGCAGTTTACTGCTGACCTCTTCTCCATTTTAGGTCATTTGTTGTCTTTCAACTTTTAAATTTGAAGAAACACTGAGGTGTTCTAAAACTACAGTAAAAAATACAGTAGTGTATTTATGCCTAAAAATTGAAGTGCTACAGTATTTTAGCACAATTACTTTGCTGCAATAATAAATAAATAGTATTAGTTTGGAGTTCCTGAGTAAAATATTTAGTTGAACATTTTCTGGCACAGTGTACAGCACTAAATCTGTTCCTACAATGATTAATAAAGCCGGAGAACACTGAAATGGATCCTCTAAAATTCCTCTCATCTGTCCCGAATGTAACTTTGCTCTGTTTACAGACTACTGTTTTCAATCGAGGACGTAGGTTTTGCTTTCAGTCAGTAGTTTGTTAATTTTAAGATATTTTCAATCACTGTCTTTTCATAGATAAACCTTTAACTCATCAGTTGCATTATTATGGTAGAGAAATTGTTTTGTGCAGAGCATATGGACATATTAAGAATTTTTTGCATTTTATTATTATTGATAGCCAATGACAGCTAAATTCTCCCTTCAACATCAACAGTTAGACGCTTACTTTTTCCAACGCCAGAATTGCTTAAAGTGTAAATGACTAAAGGATGCATTTTGCAGTCATCTGCTGCTGCTTCCAAACAAAGTCTCAGTAGTGTCTGATGTACAGCACTACCCTCCATAGACTTACTGTTACTTATCATCAGTAAGTGCTTTTTCAGGACAAAAAATTCTAAGCCCTGTCCATACTACTTTTTTTTTAAAATTAGACACTGGTCTCTATTTTTGCCTTTTGTCCACACTTCCCGGCATTTTCAACCTTCAAAAATAAAGACTTTTAAAAACACTCTTCAGAGTCATGTACTTCTAAAAATGCTGGCTCTGTGAGTTTTTAAACACCTACTCTAAATGTGCTCCGATTTGTTTTTAGCGTACTGTATAACTAGCCCAGCTCTGACTGGATCCTGTCAATTACGACCTCTCATTCCCTGAGTGGTCACCGTTCAAGGAAAAAATAATAATATATATTCCCATACAGTGGACAATGAAGACTCTCTTTCCATGGTACTTGATGTGTTTCTTACCTGTATGCATTGAAATGGGAGTTCTGAACAGTCTGAATGATGCATACATGCACACAAGTCTAATAATTTACTGGTCGTTTAGAATCTTTTCACCAATGTGCACATAACCAATGTAGGCAAAAGTCTACATCATATGTGTCATCTGTCATAAACAACACTACTACAGATACAGATTTGTTTGATTTAAGAATGCTGTTTTTTAATGAAAACATAGTAGTGTGGACGTAGACTAACTTGGCCTTCCGCATTGATGTACTATCTAATACTGGATTTGAAGATCTAGTAACACTGTTTTCCAGCTGTTGTCCTTTCATTCCTTTTTGTTATTCCTCATCATCTTTGTCACTGTGTGTTTAGAGAAGATGAAAGAGAGTCCCCTTCCTTTTAAACTTCTTTAAATATGGACCTAATGGTGCCATGTGGTACATATATGTTATTTGGGTAACTTTGTATTCACTGTACTCTTTAATTAGGTGATTATTTGTCTTTTCCTACGGGGAAGGAGCTTCGTATGTGTGAGAAAAGAAAATGCAAACAAACATTCCTAGAACAAAGCCATTTTTAAAAAATGTAGAAAGTCACTGCAATTCAAATGTTGCTTTATTTTCATTACTAACAAAGTGTACATTAAATACCAATGTTTTTTATAAAGAAAAAAATACACTAATTTAAAGTGACTTGTCTAAAATAATTTTATTGAAATAAACGTCTGCAGTTTCCCATTTTCACTTGTATAAAATGTCATTATCTGTGCAATCCATTTGGGACGATGTGTTGGTTCACGTTTATCACTGGCACCAATTCTTTTTCAGTCTGTGCTAAAGTACTGCAAAGGTGCCATTGACTATAGACAGACAGTCACTAGTGAAGACACAAATACACTCAAAGCTTTCATTCTCTGATCACATACCGTCCACTGAAATAAAGAGTGAATGCTAGTAAACTTTAGTTTTTTTTAATTTCTTAGGTACACACTTTCATCTTTTTCAACTTGTTTTTCTTTACTTTTTCTAAACTGGTTGTAATAAAGTCAGAAGCATTAAAGTTGACAGAATTATAAGATAAAATGAAAACAGCAAAGCAAATACAAACTTTGTTTCCTTATTAACACACACAAGGAACTGCACCATGGAAATGTACAAAGAAGTAACCCGCGGCCAAGTTTAGATGATGTCCTAATGTGTGTTATGTACCGTAACTGCATTTTCACAATTAAAAAATATTTAAGTGAGATAAATTGAGTCAAGAATTTATTATACGTGACAGCTTGCCTCATTTTTGCCTGTGGGAATATGATTTCAATTTTAACTTTAGTCAAATAAAAAAATGCATTAAAAAATTATAACATATGATGGAATTGAATAAAAATGTTTAATATTGAAACCATTTATATAAATTACAATATTTTCCCATCTTGACGCAAGTACTGGGATAACTCATTACATGTGGTCAAAATCTCAACCCTAATTTATACTGCAATGAACCTACGCTCCAGGTCGAATATACTCCAATTGTACCTGTAGTGGCTGGAAATAAAAAGCTCTAGAGCATTGCATCTATGAACTGAAAAAAGTGGAAATAAAGAAATAAATGTTATGTTTCCCACCTGCTTTTTTAATATTTTAAAGCATTTTCAATGCAGTCATTACTAATAGCACTACAGTAAATATTTTATAAAATGTAATTCAGTGCATCCATTATTTACACCTGAGCATATTCAAAAATGAAAATTGCACATCTAAATACAAATGATAAAAAGAACAGTAGATAAAAATAAAAATAATCTTTTGTAACAAAGCAGAAATTCAGTTTCACAGCACAAAAAATATATATTTTTGTTAAATGCACTATATTGCAGATTTTTATGGCATGTGCTTATCTAGTTTACCATTATAGTTATGGCCACAGCATTTTGTCGTCTGACATTTCTCAGTACACAATATAATTTTCTAGGTTCTTTATGGTTTTGTTTGATTTATTTTCTCTATATACTGCCTGATAAGTTATTAGGTGATCTGAGTAGTGTTCTTGAACCTTGAGAACAACACTGTATTAATATAAACTTTCATAGCATTTTAAACATTGTAAACATTTAAAAAAATGACTTTGCAATCATAACAGGAAAACACAAAAGATATCAAAGCACTGTAATGCACTGAATATGTATAAAATATCATGTTAAATCTTGTGATACAGTAAAATTACAGTATATGCAAAGCACATACATAAAAGCCACAAAATATTTACAACATATATGTCAATTGTTTCAATGCACCTCAATAGCTACTCAAGAAAATGATTAGTCACAGTAACAAAACACTGAGAAAGGACTCGCTTCAGTCAGTCAGGCAGGCAGTCATCCAACCCGCTATATCCTAACACAGGGTCACGGGGGTCTGCTGGAGCCAATCCCAGCCAACACAGGACGCAAGGCAGGAACAAATCCCAGGCAGGGCACCAACCCACCGCAGGACACACACAAACACACACACACACACTAGGGACAATTTAGGATCGCTAATCCACCTAACCTGCATGTCTTTGGACTGTGGGAGGAAACCCACGCAGACACGGGGAGAACATGCAAACTCCACACAGGGAGACCCCAGGCAGCGAACCGAGGTCTCCTTACTGCGAGGCAGCAGCGCTACCACTGCGCCACCCAACTCGCTTCATATAATGTTTAAAATGTTTTGTCATGTATCCATAATCACTCTTCCTTAAAAGAACATTGCTTTTTCTAGTGCACTATGAGATTTCCATTAATTTCGTGGATAAATCTCATCTTCCAAATCAAACTCTGTTTTGAGATGTAGTCACTTTTAGCAACATATGCTAAACCTTCTGTGGGTAAGAAATTTCACCACAGAAGACAAAGATAAAATGTCAAGGTAGAAATTAGTCTGAGCATGGAGATCCAAGGTATGTTTTATTTTTTCACCTTAACAGCATGGATATGTACAAAAGTGTTAAATTACAATGTGTCAAGTGTCAAATTTCAAATGCTGCTGTAACAGCTCTTCACTCCTTTGACAATAATTTAGCTAAGATTATATTCTATTAGAAATTAAATTTGGATTGAAAAAGAAATCAATTACAAATTCTACATTAGAGAATTGACATTCTAATACTTTTTATTTACTCAGAGCTAAAAGTTTTTAAACAAAAATAATCAATAAAACTAACCTCTTTTAAAATGTTATGCTCAGATACGAATGTACAGTAACTTGAGATATAAAGATCACAAAATATTTTAGACAGCATGCTGGACTTAATTTTAAGGCATTGCAGTGAATCATAGCATGAGAACTGTTGTGATTACTACAAACCTGCTCATAAATGATTACATTCACGTTCCAGTCATGGATGGGGCACCTGCCACTGAGAATTACCACACTGACAGGTATACTTGATTATTTTAAAGTTGCCATTTCTCTATGTCTTCTGATGGCACAAAACAGAGTATGCAAAGAAAAATTCATGCAGACATGGGGATGGGTGGGACAACACAGTGTGTAACTAGTCTAAGAAGGCAGCAGCACTAATCACAGTACATGTGTGCAGCCTGATAAAAACCTTAAACACTGAACTAATGAAATATAACATATAACATTTTGGATATATTCTTAAGCAAACAATATTGCTTCATTGTAGATGTTAGTCAGCTGTAACACCCTTTAATTCCCCAGTGCAATAGCTGCCAATGGTGTTCCCACTTCACAGAAGTCACTAGTTATTACTGTCAAAAATATAGTCTTCAGTAAAAAGTCCACTTTTAGAGGCAAGAAGCAGATTAATTTATGAAGTGTAAATTTACATCTTTTCTGTCTATCAGGCTACTGATGTAATCAGTGCTTTAACAGACAGTTTAATGCAGTCAGCTCTGGACTATGAGGGAAACAATTTAAGTGGTTTAAAGATTAACCATATGACAAGGGTCAACAACAACATTTATTTATATAGCACATTTTCATACAAATAATGTAGCTCAAAGTGCTTTACATGATGAAGAAAGAGAAAAAAGACAAAGTAAGAACTAGGGAATCCATTCCCAGACGAGTTTATCCATTCCCGGTAATTCTGGAACCCCGCAGGTCATTCCTGGGAATGACACAGTGCACGGGCATCTCACATGTGAACGGTTTTAGAATGACCGACACTTATTTTTTAATAAAACTACTGCAATATGTTGACACCAATAAAAGACTAACCTTAACTACAAGCAGTTCATGTTGTCATATAAGTACATGTATCTAGTTCAGGGGTGCCCACACTTTTTCAGCTTGCGAGCCACTTTTAAAATGACCAAGCGAAATGATCTACCTACATTAAAAATGCTATATTATATTTATTTATATATATATATATATATATATATATATATATATATATATATATATATATATATTTATAGCAGGGGTCCTCAATCACAGTCCTGGAGGGCCGCAGGTTTTCGTTCTAGCCCGGTTGCTTAATTAGAAAGCAATCCTTGCCAATAATTTATTTGCATGGCTTATTAGTGCTTTAACTCGGTAAAGTCAGGTAATTCTCATATCCTAGATTTTTTTCCCCTTTTAAATTATATCATCCAAATGATTTGAAGGCTGAAATGGATGAGTAATACTCAGTCCTTCACTTTTTTCTCTTCACTTTCCTTCCAAGTATTTAATTAAACCCAACAGTACATGATAAACACACACGGGTGTAAATGGTAACAAGCTAAATGGAGAAATGCTGGTCTCTTTTGTCATTTGCATGTTATTGCTAATTAGGTGCAATTAAAACTAAGAATACAGCTGCTTAAGACTAAAATAAGCAATAAGAGTTCAAAATCTTAACAAGCAAGACAACTAAAGTGAAGCAGAAGTGTTACTCGAGCAATAAGTGCTTCTTATTAAGCAATTGGGTTGGAGCAAAAACCTGCAGCCACTGCGGCCCTCCAGGACCGTGATTGAGGACCCCTGATATATAGCATAGTTTTACTGTCAAATAATGCAAAGAGTACGCGACACGTGTTTCGCCCTTTACGTTGCTCCATGGCATGTGGTTCGTGTATTTGACAGCATGTAGATTGGTGTAATTACATTCATGGCATTCATAGTCTGAATTCGCAATCTGATTGTATGGGTGCTTGTGGGATGACCAGTGTGTTAGAAGGAAAGAGATCTCAGACTGGCCACCCTGTATGTCAATCAAGTGGCAAATGCCATAGGGAGGATATATGATAGACTAACGTTTAAAAAAAATGTTTTTGAATGCAACGTGATCTACCTGTTCAGATACTGATACACTTGTTCTAAATAACGCCCGCGCTTGCTGTTGCTCTGAAACACCACCATTTCATCTTTTACTGATGCATCCAGTTTCTTGTCATCATTCTGTGATGGCAAGTTTCTTGGCACAGATAATGCGGATGCAACAGACTGAGACATTGCAATTTCAAGTTGCTGTTCAAAGCTGTTGTCTGACAGACGTCAATGAAGTCTGCCCTGTCCCGGCATTTGTGAGCTGCTGAGTGCAGACTCCTCCCAGTCCACTATTCTCAGTCTTAGTCAGAGCCGGGAGATTGACGACTACTGCTGTTTGACTGAATGAATCTGCAAAACACTGCACCGTGGGCCAAAAAACCGTGCTACTTAATTATTTTCAACTATAACTCTGTTATTTCTTGATCGATTTTTACACGCTACATATGCGAGCTTAGCCGATCCCGGGAATTACAGCAGTTTCATTCCCAGGAATGCGGGAATGAAAAATGTCCGGGAATCCCAAGCTTGGGGAATGGATTCCCTAGTAAGAACACTAATTAACATAGGGTCAAGACTGGGGCTTTAGGCAGCTGGGTAGAGAACAGCAGCTGAGCTTTAGAACATCCCTGGTAGAGTGTTCTCTAGCCATGGAAACTCTAAACTGAGGAGCTACATCATACAGTAGACATAAGTGATGCGGTGAACCGTGGAAAAACTGGTAGTAGGGGTGACTACAAGGATAGAGAAGAAAAACTTAAAAGCCCCATTCAGTCAGTCCACTGCTGAGTGGAGTTAGAAGGAGTGCTAGTGGCATTAACTTGACTGGTGGATTGGAGACAGATAACAGATAAACAGAGGGTGGAAACAGGAGGAGAACAAAGGTAGGAAAGTGGGCTAGCCACCCTATGAAAAAGAAAAGTTTTTTGCTTCGTTTTTTCTGCTTACTCTGTATCTTGTGTCTCAAGTTAAACTACTGTATATCCTTCTGGTTTTGTTTTTTTGTATAAATAAATTAGGCGCGTGTGTGGGTGCTGAAATACACAGACAAATACCCGGGTGCCAGTTCAAATATCAAAATCACTATTTAGGTATTGCAATTTTATTTAATTATAGGAAATCCGGTTAAAAAAAAAAGTCAAAAATGCAGTATTTTGATGAAGAAAACACACTGTGGTTATGTGCCAAATCTGTAATGCAAGACTTCCATGTAACATTTCAACCAGTTCAAAGTTGAATTACATAGGACTGAAGAGTCTGGCAAATTCTCTCGAATAACAGTTTGCTGTACCCAAGAAGAAACGAAATATGAAAGTTGTCAATATTAGGCTCAATCTTTTTGATTAACTTTGTACTCTAATATCCTTGAAAGGTGGGATTTATTTTTGTTTTTTTTCCAGTTGACCAAATGTATTACCCTTTTGAATATTGAAATATCAGAATTAGTCAGAATGATCACCCCTAAAATAAGATTATTCATTTTTGAATAGTTTGGCTTCCTGACATTATTTGGGGCTCATGGCAACTCAAGAGAATCCCCCATGGATCCCAAACATTATAAAATAATAATAAACAGTATCATATAGTAAATACATTTTATGTGAGCTGAATTATGTTTGTTTTATTCGATGTTAATGTTGATTTATTTTTTATAATTATGTCTTTCATTTTTCTATTCTTTAATATGTAAAGCACTTTGAGCTACTGTTTGTATGAAAATGTGCTATATAAATAAATGTTGTTGTTGTTGTTTTCTTTCTTTTGTGTGCATGTGTGTTTGAACCATAGTGCCTTTATGGGTAACTCTTTCAACTGAACAGTTTATATTTTCTTCATTGCTTGTGGCAATAAACTAAAAAAACTGATAAAGTATGGAATTATGCTCATGCCCAACTACAAAGAGAGACCAGGGATTTTGATATAATGAAACAGAAGGGAATACATCTAAAATATTAGGTGTTATTTAATTTAAATTACATAAGACAGTTATATCCTTGCATCATTAAATTATTTCTAAGACAGAGGCATCCCTGCAATTGGAGCACTGGTGTAATTACTGGAGTAACTGAATAAGTAATGAACTTGTTTCAATAATTGAATATATTGCTAAAATGTTAACAACAAAGTCAACTTACTTATCATAATCAAAATTTTCAAATTTGTCCATGATATGCTCAATGAGATTTCCTATATAGAGAAACATTTATTTCTGGAGTATATGGATTTTTTTGTACCTCGCACTGCTAGCCTGTTTCTAGGTTGCAAGGGCAGCCTTTGGACCCTATAGTGTTCTGGGCATACCTTTGCTCAAGTGTGCACATGTGTAGGTTGCACTTTTCTTTGGAACCTGAAGGCTCCAACTCTCCAAAGCAACAAATTAAAGGGTGTGTGAACTTGTATACCTTGCTATTTTGGAGTAGTTGTCATCATTACCATGAATTATGTCAATTACCTATTGTCCACTTTGCCCTTTGAACCAAAATTGGATATTTATAAATATTCATTTGCCATTTGTGCTTTATTGGTGTTCAGTATTTCTTGTTTAGACATGAGTGTGTTCATCCTGTGATTAACTGGTGCCCTGTCCTAGGATTTTTTGTGCTTTGTACCCTATATGCTTTCTGAGATAGACTCCAGCCCCTCACAATCCTGCTCAGGAGCCTGCTCTGGATTAAGTAGGCTTTGAAAATAGCATGGTATGCTATGCTGACAGATCTTCATTTTGCATGGGATTTTAAAATGGCAATTTTCAGGTGACATTTTATCATCACTAATATGCTGGTAGCCCAATACATTGTGAAACACAAGGTCTTCTCCCGCTCACTCACACAACGTTTACAGGAGGCAATAGATTTTCTCAGCTACCCACCAACACCGCTGTTCCTGTCCTCAATGGCTACCTTTCATATGGCTCCAAAGATCTTTTCTCTGCCATGTCCACTGCTTGCACATTCAAGCCAATGTCTGTGCCCCATACTGCTTACTTAGGGTCAGGAGATGATCCATCTGCACTCAATTTCCCTAACTTTATCATCCATTCTAAGGCAGAATTCTTCCTGAGACTCACCAGTGGCCATGTACCTAGGACAATGGATTTAAACATTGGACCAGGCCTCTTAACTTCTGTTTTTTAAGGCTTGACCATCTATCTATCTCTCACTCAGTCAGCCCATCTTCATAACCTATATTCTACTTTCTCCCATATACTGGAAGAGGCTTGGTTTAAGATGAGCATTGATGTCATCGTCACCTTGTCTTCAGCTCCTCCCCTTTCAGTGCCAGCACATAAAACTTGACAATAACCAAGTAGTCTTAATCAATTAAAGACCAAGTTGTAGGAGAACTCATTAGTGCTGTCACCAGAAATCACAATATTGTACAATGAAGCATTGTTTTGTTTTGTACTATTCTCTTGGTGAATTCTATGGGGCTTCCAAATATCAAACTCAAACTTTTCATATGCTTCATTTTATTGCTTTTTACATTACAGTGTATGAATAAAACCAACAACCATGAGATGTAGCTTGTTACTAATTAATATGGTTTATAGCTATTGTTTTCTTTTCTAAAATGGAAACAAATATCAATGCATACCAACTCTGTTTCCCTAGTCATTTAAACAGATAGGTCAGCATAATAAAACCCCACAAAATTAATTTTACAGAGAATGAAACATACCAAAAGCCTTGGCAACATCCCCGGGACATGTGCAACCACCATCCTAAGGAAAAGAAAAAGTAAATGAAAGTTCAGTAAATAATGATCTTTTAGCTATTTCTGTTTGAGTGAGAAACTATAGTTCAGAAAAACAAGCACTAGATATTGTAGGGGCATAACAATGTTTCTTAGAGCTAATATTAAAATGGATAAGAAAAGAAGAGATTAGTAACAGAACCATAAGAGGAAAATAAGTAGCACGTTCAAAGGTCAGTTTTATTTAGAACAAAAATACTGAATGGAAAAACACTAAAAACACAAAGTATCAAAATTTAAAAATAATGTTTTGGCAGAACAAACTACTGCCATCTTCACTAGTTGTATCTGAAAAGGAAATATTAATCATAATACTAAGGGGGACCTCAAAATTCCTGGAATCATGCAAGAGTATGGTGTAGTTATTGAATATGCTGCTAGGTATCGTTTGCCTATAAACCTGGTTAATCAGTCTACCAACTAGCACTGTGCTGAGTTGACCAAGTACGTATTTCTGCTAATTATTCTACAATTGCACAAGTTGGCTTTGGCAATTTTCTAAGCCATCAGAGCAGATTTTCAAGAGACAATGTGAAATATAGGAAAAAATACCAGAGGCCCTAGACATGGTGATAAAAAGTAAGTACAGTACAGGAAATAAATCCATCCATCCATCCTCTTCCGCTTATCCGAGGTCGGGTCGCGGGGGTAGCAGCTTAAGCAGAGAGGTCCAGACTTCCCTCTCCCCGGCCACTTCTTCCAGCTCTTCCGGGAGAATCCCAAGGTGTTCCCAGGCCAGCTGGGAGACATAGTCCCTCCAGTGTGTCCTGGGTCTTCCCCGGTTGGACGTGCCCGGAACACTTCACCAGGGAGGCGTCCAGGAGGCATCCTGATCAGATGCCAGAGCCACCTCATCTGACTCCTCTCGATGCGGAGGAGTAGCGGCTCTACTCTGAACCCCTCCCAGATGACTGAGCTTCTCACCCTATCTTTAAGGGAAAACCCAGACAACCTGTGGAGGAAACTCATTTCAGCCGCTTGTATTCGCGATCTCATTCTTTCAGTCACTACCCATAGCTCATGACCATAGGTGAGGGTAGGAACGTAGATCGACTGGTAAATTGAGAGCTTTGCCTTACGGCTCAGCTCCTTTTCGACCACGACAGACTGATGTAGAGCCCGCATCACTGTGGATGCCGCACCGATCTGCCTGTCGATCTCACGGTCCATTCTTCCCTCACTCGTGAACAAGACCCCGAGATACTTGAACTCCTCCACTTGGGGCAGGATCTCACCCCCAGTCCTGAGAGGGCACTCCGGCTGAGGACCATGGTCTCGGATTTGGAGGTGCTGATTCTCATCCCAGCCGCTTCACACTCAGCTGCGAACCGCTCCAGACAGAGCTGAAGATCACGGCCTGATGAAGCAAACAGGACAACATCATCTGCAAAAAGCAGTGACCCAATCCTGAGTCCACCAAACCGGACACCTTCAACACCCTGGCTGCGCCTGGAAATTCTGTCCATAAAAGTTATGAACAGAATCGGTGACAAAGGACAGCCTTGGCGGAGTCCAACTCTCACTGGAAACGGGCTTGACTTACTGCCGGCAATGCGGACCAAGCTCTGACACCGGTTGTACAGGGACTGAACAGCCCTTATCAGGGGGTCCGGTACCCCATACTCCCGGAGCTCCCCCCACAGTATTCCCCGAGGGACACGGTCTAACACCTTTTCCAAGTTCACAAAACACATGTAGACTTGTTGGGCAAACTCCCATGCACCCTCCAGGATTCTGTTAAGGGTGTAGAGCTGGTCCACTGTTCCGACCAGGACCGAAAACCACACTGTTCCTCCTGAATCCGAGGTTCGACTATCCGACGGACCCTCCTCTCCAGAACCCCCGAATAGACTTTTCCAGGGAGGCTGAGGAGTGTGATCCCTCTATAGTTGGAACACACCCTCCGGTCCCCCTTTTTAAAGAGGGGGACCACCACCCCGGTCTGCCAATCCAGAGGCACTGTCCCTGATGTCCATGCGATGTTGCAGAGATGTGTCAACAAAGACAGTCCTACAGCATCCAGAGTCTTAAGGAACTCCGGGCGTATCTCATCCACCCCCGGGGCCCTGCCACCAAGGAGTTTTTTGACCACCTCGGTGACTTCAGTCCCAGAGATGGGAGAGCCCACCTCAGAGTCCCCAGGCTCTGCTTCCTCATTGGAAGGCATGTTAGTGGGATTGAGGAGGTCTTCGAAGTACTCCCCACCGACCCACAACGTCCCAAGTCGAGGTCAGCAGCACACCATCCCCATCATATACGGTGTTGACACTGCACTGCTTCCCCCTCCTGAGACGCCGGATGGTGGACCAGAATCTCCTCAAAGCCGTCCGAAAGTCGTTCTCCATGGCCTTCCAAACTCCTCCCATGCCCGAGGTTTTGCCTCAGCAACAACCGAAGCCGCATTCGCTTGGCCTGCCAGTACCTATCGGCTACCTCCAGAGACCCACAACACAAAAAGGTCCTATAGGACTCCTTCTTCAGCTTGACGGCATCCCTCACCGCCGGTGTCCACCAACAGGTTCAGGGATTGCCGCCACGACAGGCACCGGCCACCTTGTGGCCACAACTCCAGTCAGCCGCCTCAACAATAGAGGCACGGAACATGGCCCATTCGGACTCAATGTCCCCCACCTCCCTCGGGACGTGGTTGAAGTTCTGCTGGAGGTGGGAGTTGAAGCTAATTCTGACAGGGGACTCTGCCAGCCGTTCTCAGCAGACCCTCACAACACGTTTGGGCCTACCAGGTCTGACCGGCATCTTCCCCCACTTATACTTGAACATGGTGTTCGCTATGGACAATCCGTGACGAGCACAGAAGTCCAATAACAAAATACCGCTTGGGTTCAGATCGGGGGGGCCATTCCTCCCAATCACGCCCTTCCAGGTCTCACTGTCATTGCCCACGTGAGCATTGAAGTCTCCCAGCAAAACGAGGGAATCCCCAGAAGGTATGCCCTCTAGCACCCCCAGAGACTCCAAAAAGGGTGGATACTCCAAACTGCCGTTCGGCGCATATGCACAAACAACAGTCAGGACCCTTCCCCCCACACGAAGGTGGATGGAGGCCACCCTCTCGTCCACCGGGGTAAACCCCAATGCACAGGCTCCAAGTCGGGAGGCAATAAGTATGCCCACACCTGCTCGGCGCCTCTCACCAGGGGCAACTCCAGAGTGGTAGAGAGTCCAGCCCCTCTCAAGGAGATTGGTTCCAGAGTCCAAGCTGTGCGTCGAGGTGAGTCTGACTATATCTAGCCAGAAGCTCTCGACCTTGTGCACCAGCTCAGGCTCCTTCCCCTTCAGAGAGGTGACATTCCAGGTCCCAAGAGCCAGCTTCTGTAGCTGAGGATCGGACCACCAAGGACCCTGCCTTTGGCCACCACCCAACTCACACTGCACCCAACCTCCTTGGCCCCTCCCATAGGTGGTGAGCCCATGGGAAGAGTACAGGAAATGTTAACTGGAATGAAAGGATACTGAAAGGGAGTTACTGTAAGTTTTATAATAAAGGTGTTTTGTTTTTCTTCAAAACTTTAGGGAAATTTTTGGGTACCCCCTTGTACATTAAATTCAAGCTAGTAGTTTATAGAATTTAAGATGTCTGGTCTAGAAGTAATCAGTGAATATTAATTCATTTTTTCAACGCTTGATGGACCAAACCATTTATAAATCATCTATCAACGATCTCCTAAACTTATGCATGCAGGAGTGGGATAAGTAGAGAGGAAGTGAATTAAAGATCAGATGTGCAAGTACATAACAACCCAGTAAGAAATGACACCTTTTTGATTATAAGCAGCAGTTTCATATTTTGTATCTTTGCTCAGCAAGGGCTCATCGTCTTCCCTATAACAGGATGTCCTCCTGCCTCATGTGTAGCCCTTGACAAAAGTCTCAAGTATCTGACTAATTCAAAGAGGAATTCTATTCCTTAGACACAATATGCTTGAAGATTGAGGAGATTATACAGTCCATCAAACTAATTTGCTTAACTAATACTGAAGTTTGCCCCATACTCCATCCAAATCTATTTAAAAGTTATTTGGCTTGGTAGTTGGTTCCACATCCCCGCAGCATTTTGTGTAAAGGAATGCTTCCAGGCTTGTGACTCTTTACATATTCAAAAGAATTCCTTATTCCTAATTGATGCATATTAAGTTAAGTCCCATTATAGCAATACCAAAGTAACAACATTTTCAGAATAATGAATACTTTTTGTTGGTCCAGACAAATATTTATACGACACTGATTTTTTAACAAAATGTAAATTTCAGTGGTTTTTCTACCAAGAATGACCATTGAAGATGACAATGCAATACAAAAAATACTTAACGCTGTGCCTACACTTTTGCCGAGTCTCGAAAACCCTGCAACAGGCTGTCTCTTTCTTGCTAGACGAAAAGAAAGTGAGTCTGTTGAGAAATTTCCTGTCTCAGAGAAGCTTGGCGAGAGTGCAGACGTAACATCACCACACATAGCCGAATTCTGAGTCAGTGCACACTCCACCAAACATCTGTGTGGGTACTTCTGTTGTGTGTGGATATTTACTGCACCAGTTTACACTGGAAAAAAAAAAAGCCATGTAAAGTGTCATTTTCTTTCTGTATGCATACCTGTATCTCTATAAAAAAAAAAAGCGCATACCCCCATGACTACAACTGGAGGGGTTGGCTGCGGACTAGTTGGAGTGAGACACTGGCTCTGTGACTGGCTTTCATGAAAGCTTGCCACAAACTGCCCCCGACTCGCTAAGATTATGCAAACGAAGATTACGACTGAAAAATGTTGGAAAAGTTGTGTAATGTGACATGGCCTTAAATTTGACAGACCTAGTGATTTTCAGTCATCTAAATTGACATGGTCTGACGATGACATCAGCAGCTGTTGGCAAGTGTGACAAATCCTATAGGTAAAAGTCACGTGATGTGGTACCAGCTTATGTGACATCAAACATATACAGACATCCATCCCAACACACACACATCGAAATCCTGGCAACTGAACTTAAAAATTGCTGGTTCTGAAAAACATATCAATGCAAAAGCTTTACTTTATAGCTAAAATACCAGAAATCTTGCTAAATTATTTAAAGTCTAGAGCAGCAAAAAAAAATATATATATACAGTATATATACATACACAAACGCACACACATACATACACACATACACATACTTTCTACTAAATGGCTTGCCTAGGTAAAATAGATATAGTACGTATCTACATCTTTATATATTAATTAGATCTGGTTGTTCTATTGTCAACCTTAATGTATAAATGTATAAATATTTTAAATAGAAAACATTATTCTGATAAGAGTGAAGGTTTGTTTTGCACTTACTGGTTAAATTTGGCTTAATAATACCTGGTTAAGGGTGGGGATCGATCTGTTCTTAACTCTATTTTTCTTTTTGTAAAAACTTGATTGCTTTTTATGGATTGCAATAAAATTAATAAAAATAATAAAAACAAATAAAAAACAATACCTGGTTGATTTTGTATTTAGTATACTTACATTTATTAGAAATTATCAGGGTATTAATTATTGATAATAATCCAAGTAAATGTGCTACATCTTTGTTTTTTTGAATAATCTGTGGAAAGCACCTTGAGTTGCATGTAAATGTATGACAAGGTACTAAATACAGTTATTATTATTATTTTAAAGTTTTTTTAATTCATGGAACAAGAAGCATAAAACGGCACCCTCTTTACAAGACAAAGATATCCTTTCAGCCCAAGCATTAGAGTTTATGTTTTGTTTATTTTCTATTGTGTTTGTAGATACACATGTATCTATCTTCTATAATCACTGTACTGCCAGTAATTGTATTAACATTTTTATTAAAGTGGATTACAAAATATACAACAATATTCCGATACAAGATTTTTCACAAGATAAACCCATTGAAAACAGTTATGTATCATTTTCACCTTTGAAAGTTACATTAATCAAACTTATCGCTTCAATATCTTACATTTTTGTGCCTCTTTTCAAAGATCTGGGATTTTGCTGATAGGGTAAATTGGTTGAGAACAATCTGAAAAGTTGACAATAATTCATTTGACATAGCCAGGTCTATGACTTTATGACTCTAGCCAGGTCTAAGACTCTGAATGTGATCAGAAAAAAATTAAGGCTTATACTGTTTTAAAAGGAAAAACCAGTTCAAATCTCCTTAAAATTATCAGAGTTCCAACATATCTATTAAAATCTAAATATGAACTTACAGAGATGATGTGACCATTCAGCCCATGAGCAGCATCAGCACATTCAATGACTGCACTCAACTGTGGGTAACCGACACCTGTCTTCTTCCGAGTGGTACAGACTGATCCTTTATAAATACACAAACAAGTAACACAATAATAAATAAGGAAGATTTACCAACAAAATTTTTACAGAGAACACACTTATTTCATATTAATGGTAAGTTCCAAAATGTCCTTAAATGTAGATTTTAAGAGGCCTATAATGCTATATTTATTCATCTCCAGGTTTTTCAACTACTTAAAATCTTGTTACAAGTATCTACAGTTCTTTGCTCATAGAAAACATTGTACAATTTATGTGGAACTTACTATTAACCCCCAATTTCCCTGTGTTATTTTTAAATACATTATTTTAGTTACAGCTTGCAGTTATCTTAAGCTCAATTTATTCAGATCCTAACTTTCCTCATAACTCATACCTTGCACCTTTGGAATTAGTCTAGCACCTCTCCTTTGGACTCTTAATTGTTGTTATTTCTAGTGGAGATCACAACTGAACATTGTAGTTCAGATGTGGCGTTACAAATATGTAGTACAGGTTTATCATATACTGTAGCAATGAAGGATCTGTATATGCTGAAGCAGGTGTGGCGAACAGCTGGGGTCCATGCCTGGCCGGGACACCTCTTCACTATATATTCAGAGGTAGCAGCCATGGACTATGCAACAACTCCCCCTTGATGCTAGATGGCAGCCCCCCTAGGTTGGAGCGGTGCCTCGGTTTCCCGCGGGGCTCCATGGAAATTGGAGTTTGGTGCAGCCCTGTTGGGTCCCGCAGGCACCACCAGGGGGTGCTGCAGCTGGGACTCCTGAGCCCTTGTGGGTAGTCTTTTCGCCACACCTGGAAGTGCAGCTGGAACTCTGCAACCACCTGAAGTACTTCCGGGTGCCTTATAAAAGGGGCCAGCAGACACCACTCAAGGAGCCAGATTTGTGAGGAGGAGGATGAGGTTTCTTGGGAGGAGTGGTGGAAGGAGAACAGTGTGCCTTTTGTTGTTGTTTTCTGCTTTGTGGGACTGTGCTGTGCCTGTGGGACACGGGGAAGATGTGCCTCACAGGTGAAGACAATAAATCTTTGTTTTATTTTTACACGTGCCCCCCTGTCTCTTTGTGCCGGGTCGGGCACTTATATAGCACCTTTCACACAGGCAACTATGCATAAAACTTACCAGGTCCAATGCCCACTTTAATAATATCTGCTCCTGACAGGATCAGCTCTTCAACCATCTCACCAGTTACCACATTACCAGCCTATGGCACAGAGACATAGTTTAAGGGTGTTTAGCAGAGCACACGTTACACTGTCATATATTTAAAACTGCATGAGTCCTTACCAGAATTGTGTGGCTTGGAAATTTGGCTCGAACATCCTTCACATACTGAACAAAGTGCTCTGAATAGCCATTAGCAACATCTAGGCATATATAGCGGATGTTGGGGACTGCTTCCAAAATCTCAGATAACCGCTCAAAGTCTCCCTGACCAGTCCCTGAACTAGCTGCCACGTGCTGTAAAGGACACAGAAGAGTATTTATTAAAATGCAGCTAGGAAGTTGTATGCTGGTGCAAGTCAGCCACAAAAATGAAGAATAAAAGAGTAGAGAAAATTAGTTTTATACCAAAAAAATTACTTAAATGCAGAACTGTATTTCTGCATAGCTGCAAACTTTGTTGTCTCTTTTTGATCTGATTTGAGAGCAATTATATTACTTTGCCAATATAAATACTTACCTATATATTTTGAGAATGCCTTCAGACTACAGAGTAAAGTGCATATTATACAGTTGAATTTAAAAAACACACATAAATGTGAAAAGAAATCAATTTCTTGATTATGCATTACAATATCAGATTGCATATGTAATGTATTTAAAATGCTTTTGACTTAATGTGTTAATATGATAAGCAAGTTAAAGTACAAACATTTCAGGGTCTTAATGCCTGATTTGGATTGATAAGAAAAAGTTTAACTGGTCTGGTAGAGGTGAGAAAATTGGCTGTTTTTATGATACTTTAGAATTGTTTTATTCTGCAACTGTTTATAATGTATGTTGTACATTAACTGGAGAATAAAAGCGATTCTGATAATTCCATAGTAATTCTCAAGTCTGTAATTATACTTCTTGTGCAGTAAAAGTTGCCATTCACAACAAACACGAAAGTGATTACAAACCTAAAAATAAAACAACCAAACTACATGATCTTATGACACAATCTAAATCAGTCCTTTAAAAATTGTGGAAACAAAACTGTCCAATAATAAGCAATTTGGCATGACGAATACCTTTATATCTTTACATCTCCATTACTAGTGTGCCTTCAGAGTGACTGTAATGGTGACAACCATGTGTCACTTCATTAGACTCAATCGCAAGTTAGCCTACTCCTCCAAACAACCAATTACACAGTTGCAATTCACAGCATACACAACATGCAGACTTGGTGAATAAGTTTAGTTGTCATCTGATCAAACTTAATAATAGGCTACAAGTGGAATTTAAACAATTCTGGCTATGCTTGATAGTTGGTCTCATACAACATGGTTCCAAAATCCCAGAAACCGCTTCCCTTATAGGATTTGCATGGACTCCATACTCAAGAGTTTAGAGAAAGGTGTGATAAAGAAAAATCTACTGAATGTTCAATCTGTCAACAAAAACATAGAAAAAAAACATGCACCATGTTGGACTTTGAAGTGAATGGACCTGGAGTTCAAAAGAGCAGCGCTGTTGGGGTCCTTAGGTAACGTCAGAGGGTGTTGGTTCTGCCTGGCCCAGAAATGCT
Source organism: Polypterus senegalus (assembly GCF_016835505.1). Taxonomy (NCBI): domain Eukaryota; kingdom Metazoa; phylum Chordata; class Cladistia; order Polypteriformes; family Polypteridae; genus Polypterus; species Polypterus senegalus. The sequence continues at coordinate 41,656,199 of NC_053154.1, forward strand.
TTAGTCGTGCAATGCTGTAACACCTGAAGTACTCCTGGGTACAGCATAAAAAGAAGCTTGTCTGCCCGATTCGCGGAGTTGGGAGGTAGGGGACAAGGCTTGCCTGTAGAGAGTGGAGGAAGGTAATTGGAATTATGTTTACGTTTGTACTTGTGCTTTTGGACGAGAGCTTGTTAAAGATATGTTTACATAATAAACTAATATTTACTTGAACCCTTGACTGTGTTAGTGTACTTGTGTCTGGAGCACCCTACTATTAGTCAAACTGTGTAAATAAACAAATTCAGAAATATTTTCATTCCACATATTATCACAGAATAACTCACATGTTTGAACAGCAATGCTCAAGGTGAACACTATATGCAAACTAGACTGTATTGACAATTAGAATACTCAATAATAAGCCAAAAATGTAAAAGTACTGTGTCCATACTGATAACATTATTTCACTGGTCAACCTTCTTGCAACCATGAAAGATCACACAAAATTAGCACAAATTAAAACTGACAGTTTGAAGCACACAGCAGAGAAGGCCTTAATTATTGACAGGAGAAGTTTGTTTTTTTTTTCTCTCAAAGTTACTTCTTCACAATCATCCTCTTTAATAAAACCCCTGTGTGCGTCTTCTGCTGAAGTGCGCATGCGCGGGGCCACACGAGCACATGTTCAGTCTCTTCCTGTGCATTCCCTGTGCAGAGAGAGAGAGAGAGAGAGACAGACACACACACAGGCACATGAGAGACAGACAGACACACAGGCACGTGAGAGACAGACAGACACACAGGCACGTGAGAGACAGACACACAAAGACAGACACACAGGCGCGCGCGAGACAGACAGACACACACACAGATACAGAGGGACGTGTGCGACAGACACATACACACAGGTGCGAGAGAGACACACACACACAGACACAGAGGCGCACGCTTAAGAGAGACACACACACACGCGAGAGACAGACACACACACACACGCAGGCCAGCGAGAGAGAGACACACACACAGGCGCACGCGAGAGACAGACACACGCACACACGCAGGCCCGCGAGAGAGAAACACACACACACACACACACACACACACAGGCACGCCGTGCAATGTTACTTTTCTTGGTTGTTTATTAAATTACGGATTTTTTTCCCTGTGCTTAAAACTCATTAAAAAAAAAGTGTTTTTAGCGAGCGGATCGTAAGGCTTAGTGTTATTCAATGTTTTTACATTTAGTTTACTATTACGCTGTGCATTCAATGGTATAATTAACTATATTTGTGCTTAAAAACTTCATATGGTCTGGAACGGATTCATCGTATTTACATACAATCCTAGCGCAGGCACAGAGTGACCAAGCACATAGCCTCAGTGTTGTGTCCCATTCAGCTTCAAATCAGTATACTAGTGTACAAAACACCGTGAAGAATATCAATACCACCAACACTGTACACCAACAAATAAAGATGGTTAGCTTTTTGTTAAATTACTTTTAACTGCTTCACTTCAGCACTATAAATGTACAGTTTTAAAGTTCATTAGGAGATTCAGTCATTTTTAATCTTGTCAAAGGCATGGAAATACCATAACCTCTATTTCCTTATATTCAACACCTCATTCTTATCTTTTACACTGTACTTACCCTGGTTGAAGACTGATTGTTGTATGTCACAAAACCTTAGAAACAATAAGAGTAAAGAAGAAACCTTCCTGTCTATAGAAGGGTCCAGTACGTTGTACTGATCAACAATAATACACATAAGTAAGCATTACTAAGTTGATCATTTTTAACTAACAAGACATGTTTATAATGTGCTGAGGAAGTGGAGTCTCCAGAACAAATCCATGAAAATAAATGACGAACAAACAGTATACAGTAGATTACACACAAATACAAACTAATCAGATTTGACCAATAACTATTACAAGACAAAAAGAACCACCCATTACATCACCATATCTCACGTGAGCTTATTGGTTAGATATTTTATATATACATATTAACAATAAACAAAGTACTCGATAATAAATATGGTTTCTTAAAAATAAAACAGAATATTCTCAGACTTGCTTAATAAATACCAGATTTACAATGTACCCAAAGACTATCCCACCAGCATCAGGTACAAGGCAGGGCACTGTCTTAGACAGAGTATCAGACACACACCAATCAAAGGACAAACTTAGAATTGCCAGTTACCTTAGCAAGCACATATTTTGACATGTACCGGTAATTTCAACCCATGATACTGGATCCATGGGACAACAGTGCTAATCACTATGCCAACATCCTATCATTTTCTACAATAAATAAATATTAGGGACCTTACTTCAATACAATCTGGGTTGGACTTGGCAAACTGTTTCCACTCCTCTATTGAATAGTGCTTGTGGATTGCAGTGAAGAGACTAAACTGCAAGAAATTGAAAGAAAGTCTTAGCAGTATATGAACTCATTAAAATGCTGTGTATTCTATGGCACTTAATTTGGTAAGTATTTTGAATAGTTATAAATTACCTTTTGCAGAGCACAAGCCATCTCAAAGGTCCCCACTGTGTCCATGTTGGCTGCTATGATTGGAATGCCTGTGTAAGACTGCTTGGAGTTTCGGAATATGAATGTACGCATCAGATCCACCTGGAAAAAAACAGCAATACCAATTATTTAGAAGAGAATGCTTTACTTTGAATTCTGGCCCCATTTCTGCTTTTGGAGGACTGAAATAGTGCGAACGTTGATTGGTTACTGATGAATGTGATTTTCACTCTTGGATCATATATTGCATGACTGCTGTTCCTGATAATTGTTAGCGTTTCCCTTTAGCATTCTTAGGAAAAATGTAATTAAAGCATCATGATTTGTGACCCAGTCCCAGTTGCTACTTTAGCACAAGGACAAATATTGGTAAGAAAACCAGTATAATGTAGTTTAATAGAATCTTGACTCCAATGGTCCTGTTTATCAGTAGCTTGCAATGACATGAAAAAAAGAAGCTAATCACATACTTCTGTATTTAACAGTGCATTTAAGATGTGCAGTCAACAGCTCTAAGCCAGTCATTTCCTTCCATGTACTGAGAGACTCCATGTGTGTGTCAAATAAAGGTATTCTTCCCATCCAGAACTGGCTTTGTGAATCTGACTTTGAAAATAAGCTATCCAACTGAAAATAAGAGTGCAGGCTAACCACTCTCTCTCTAAGTGAAACAAATGGTTAATTGGGCTTATTCTCTAGTTTCTTATTCTATAGAAGTAAAAGAGGATTACAGTTTCTTGAATACTGAAGGAGTAAAATACACAGAACAATTTTAGAAGACAGCCATTGCCTTGTTTCCTTTGCTACAGGGGGATCTCACTTAATAGGTTTAAAATCTGTAGTTTAACTGAATGCAGTCTGTTTCCAATTGTGAGGGATGATACACAAGGATCAGTGTCCCAGCCAGACTTCAGTTGGCAATCCTTACCTGGCCAGGATGCCATTAGTGTGGAAGGATAGGGGAGACCAGTGTATTCAGCGTGTTTATTGTCTTCCTCCATACAATAGGCGACAGCATCCCTGGGTCTCGGTACCTATCCAGACACCCACAGGAAATGCCAGGAATTCTAGTCCCGTAGTGCAACCTGCTGGAGTTATGCGTGTTGTAGGGAGCTATACTCCCTATTCTTTAGGACTTTTGTATGAAGTGCAGGCGATTCCAATGGGCGAAGCCCTGGCACTGGAAGTACTCTCGGGTCTTGAATAAAAAGAGACCACACTGCCTTGTCCGGGAAAGTCGGAGCCAGGAGTGGGGACAGGCAACCCTCGCCTGGAAGGAGTATAAGAGAAAGAGAGAGAGAGAGAGAGAGAGAGAGAGAGAGAGAGAAAGCAGAAAAGAGACAACATATATAATTGTGTGTTTGATTTGAACCTGGGACTGTTTTGTGTGTTCGTGATTGGGATTTTGGGGCTCTGTGGCACTCCCTAATTTTCACACAATACAGAAGTGCAGACACATGTCACATGGCATTCCTATCAGTAACAGTTAATATAAGAGAAATACTTCACCTTGTGCTTTAATTGATTGGCTGATTTTCTAGAACTGTTTTGTTAGAACTGAGATAGCTTTAAGAAACTGAATGCAGCTCAGGGTGTGCACATTCCTAAAAGCTAGGCACATATTTTATGAAATGCCAAAGAGCTCCTGGACCGTGTTTTCATATCCTATATAGAACATCCTCCGTGTGGAACCTGCAAGTTCTCCGCGTGTCTGCGTTGGTTTCCTCCTACAATCCAAAGACATGCAAGATAGGTGCATTGGAGATCCTAAATTGTCCCTAGTGTGTGCTTGGTGTGTGGGTGTGTGTGTGTCCTGCGGTGGGTTGGTGCCCCGCCCAGGATTTGTTCCTGCCTTGCACCCTGTGTTGGCTGGGATTGGCTCCAGCAGACCCCCGTGACCCTGTGTTAGGATATAGTGGGTTGGATGACTGACTGACTGACTGAAGCGAGTCCTTTCTCAGTGTTTTGTTACTGTGACTAATCATTTTCTTGAGTAGCTATTGAGGTGCATTGAAACAATTGACATATATGTTGTAAATATTTTGTGGCTTTTATGTATGTGCTTTGCATATACTGTAATTTTACTGTATCATAAGATTTAACATGATATTTTATACATATTCAGTGCATTACAGTGCTTTGATATCTTTTGTGTTTTCCTGCTTTGATTGCAAAGTCATTTTTTTAAATGTTTACAATGTATAAAATGCTATGAAAATTTATATCAATACAGTGTTGTTCTCAAGATTCTGGAGAAGACCACTACTCAGATCACCTAATAACTTATCAGGCAGTATATAGAGAAAATAAATCAAACAAAACCATAAAGAACCTAGAAAATTATATTGTGTACTAAAGGCCTATGAGAAATGTCAGACAACAAAATGCTGTGGCCATAACTATAATGGTAAACTAGATAAGCACATGAGGTTTTTTTTTTTTTAGTCTAAACCTGAAAAGGGTATTCTATGGTTCAGATTTTATAAGTGGACAAAAAGGAGCTTGTGCATGCTAAAATATGTGAATCACATGTTTCTATCATTTGCTGTTTAAAATGCATATACTGTATGTTTGGTCAAAACCAAGTCTTCATGGCTACTAAACACAGCAAAAACAAATATTCGACTATCACTGAATTTTGAATGACAGAGAGCAATACAGCATCAGAGATTCACACCATCAGAGATTCATTCTCACCCATTTAACAAGTATCTGGACCAGTTCCCTTACTTTGCTAAGTTAAGAATTGTACTACAGAACTGCACTGTAGTGAGACAACTCTTAATATCTGACCATAGGTTTAGTCATGCTAGACAGGGCTGTGGAGACAGTACACAAAACCTTTGACTTCGACTCCTAAATTTATGGTACCACCAACTTCTCTATTTGTAATTTAAGCCAATATACAACACTGGTCAAAAGAAATTGTTACCTTTTACATCAACATACAATTAATTATATTAAAACAATAGCCAGGGCATTACTAGTGTGAATAGCTTTTACAGCTTGAAATAGCTGATTTTATTTTATTATTCACACATAGGTACAAAGCCCCATTTTCAGCAGCAATTCCTTCAGTTTCCTAATGGTAAACTCCCTTAATTTATCATTAATTATTCAAGTTTACATGCTAATCGGTTATTACAGAAACCTTCTTAACTGCATTAGCACCACTGAAAAATGTCATTCTGTTCACTTATGTTATTGGCATTCCTAAAATTAATTTCTGGGTTCAAAAATACAGTAGCTAAAGTGAACTCGTTATCTCAAGAAACATGTTTATTTTTTTCATTTATTTTGTTTTGCAGAATTAACTTTGTTGCATGTGAAAGACTGCCCAGAAACTGTCATGAGAAAGGAGGGTGAAATGGATCTAAACAGAATAGAAACAGAAGGGGAAAGCCCTGACGGGCAAATGCACAAAAAGATAATAACATCAGACTGTGCAGTATGACAAACAAATGCCTTACAGGTCCTCAGTTGTCTTCTTCATAAAATAAACACCAAATACCAGAAAAATGGTGCTGAAAGTGGGGATTTGGAGCTATATGTAGATAAAAAATTACAAATAATTAATTTAAAGATGTAATAGCCATTGATGGCTCTGATGATTTCATCCTGGTACCTAACAGCAGTCAAGGTACCATTGCCTACTACACAGAGGTCTGTGAGAATCAAAAAGGAAGTGCCTCCCCGGGCCATCACTGACCCACTACCAAACCAGTCATGCTGTTCACCACTGCATCTCCAGACTCTTTTATGTATGTTACATGTGCTCAGTGTAAACCTGCTCACATCTCTGAAGATAAAGTTGTGCCAATGGGGGAGCTTCCAATTGTGGTGCTCTCTGACAAATGCCAATAGAGCTGCATGGTGATGGGCTATGAGCGCAGGTCCCACTAGAGGACATCGGGCCCTCATGCCACCCCAATGAGTCTGTTTCAGAGTTTGGTCAGAAACATGGAAACCAGTAGCCAGTTGGAGGTCATTTTGTAGGGCTGTGGCAGTGATCTTCCTGTTCCTCCTCACGCAGATATCAGTTCTGCTGCTGGGTTGACGCCCTTCTACTGTCCTGTCCAGCTCTCCTTGTGTAAAGGCCCTTCTCCTGGTATTTCCTGTATGTTATGCAGGCTGTGCTGGGAGACACAACAATGCTTCTTATACAGCAGCACATATGGATGTGCCATCCTGGAGGAGCTGGACTACCTGCGTAACCTGAATTGGCTGCAGGTACCGCTTCATGCAACAAGTAGTGATAAGGACAAAACAAGAGAAGAATCTGTCAGGAAGGATAAGGAGAGAGCAATCATCTGTGGCCACCATTCCCTTTTTGGGGATTGTCTTCCTGTTGCCTCTCCAGTGGACCTGTTGTCACTTCCATTTGCACCAAAGCAGGTGAAGTTGATTCACAATCGATTATGCTTCCTAACTGGACAGACTGATATCTCTGAAGCTTTAACTTACTTGGTTAGGACTGTGAGGATTAAGTGTTTCCTTAATTTTCTGAGCACTGAATATTTGGCTATTGTTGCTTACTTTGTTTCTGTGTGGAGAGTAGTAGAAAAATGGCTTGATGCTAACATTAAATGGTATAAACTGACCCCAATATTTAATAATCAGGCTCTGCTATTTGGTAAAGTCCCATGTAAATGTCCTACATAGACTAAACAAGGAATACAGACATAGGTGACACGTTTAACGTGTCTGGTCTGCATTCATTCCAGAATTTATTTTTATCTTATCAAGCACCATTTTCCTCCTGTTTATATTTCCAACTATGCTAGTTACTTAAAGCATATAGTATTTATTAAACAGTTCTTTGTTGTCTCACGTTGCATATATTCTCATGATTCCTAAGTCACCACATCAAAAAAAAAAAAATTCTGTCCTCACTTTACTCCTTTCTCTCTGGACACCGTTGCTATTAAATAGATACTTGCATCAAGATGGAAAACCTCAAAGCTTTTGAAACTACCTTTTTAAAGTATAATTCTACTTGAACAATCTGCCTCACGTATAAATAAAGCATCCTCATTGTTTTTGTACTTTTGGAAAGAGTGTGCAAGGAAACTCAAGGGTTTAATATCGCATCACCCTTGAGGTATTCAGTCTATGTGGATGGACAGGAAGAAGTGGGACAGATAAGAAATCTTTAGATTTTGACGCATTATGTAAGTATGGGTATTTGTCAATGTAGATATATGTAAATATATGAAAATTTATTTAGATAACTATACATGTATGAGTACCTGTGTGTGTGTTTGTACATTAGAATAATAAAGCTCACTGGTCCTATCCACTTAATTCCTCCAAAATAACATCAAGTCAAGTTTTGAAAGGTCTCAAAAATCCTACTGTCTAGCAAACTGTCTCATACCTAATTCCCTGTGTCTTTTTTTCCTGCGTGTAGAAAAACCATCTTAATGTTTGTGCAAAATTTACATTTAACATTTTTCAACTGTCAGGGTATCAGCTCAGCTCATTCGCTGGGTTTTGCAAACCCCACGTCAAAAATCTTGGGGTTATCCTTGATTCCGATCTTTATTTTAATAAACAGATTCATTCATTGTTAAGAGCTGCTTTTTTCAACTTAGACTGCTTACTAGAGTCAAACCGTTTCTGGGGCACTCCGATTTGAAAAAAGGTATGCCATGCTTTTATTATATCGTGCCTCGATTATTGTAATTCACTTTATTCTGGAATCAGTAAATCTCCTCTTTCTCGGCTGCAGTTGGTTCAGAATGCTGCTGCTCGTTTTCTTACTGGGTCTCAGAAAGTTCTGTCCATTACTCCAATTCTGGCCCCACTTCATTGGCTCCCAGTTGAATTTAGGATGAATTTTAAAATTTTACTTTTGGTTTATAAGTCGTTAAATGGTGTTGACCCATCCTATCAGGTCGAGTTGCTGGTTCTATATACACCAGTCCGCTCTTTACGTTCCTCTCAACAGCAATTGTTGGTTGTGCCAAAGTCTAAAATGAAGACAAGGGGTGATCGCGCCTTTGCAGTTCTATCACCCAAGTTATGGAATGCTCTGCCAACTGAAATCAGGTCAGCTTCTTCAACTCAAATGTTTAAATCAAGACTTAAAACACACTTGTTTTCAATTGCTTTTAACTGTATATGAGTAACTCTGGTATCAATTTTTATTAATAATGTATTCATTTTTTCATATCCATGTTTTTCTGTAAATTGTTTATCTGCTAATCGGTTCTTTTAACTTATTTGTTTTAGTATTTATGTAATTTTTGTACTTTGTTTTACTGATTTATTATTGATTTTTTTTTTTATTTTATTGTACAGCACATTGATTTACACTTATGGTGTTTTAAAATTGTGCTTTACGAATAAAAATAAAAAATAAAAATAAAACAAAGTAAAGTTACTTGTTCTACTTCAAACACTTATGATAATGATAATAAACCAATTCCTGACTTAACCATTAAGCCAAACAAGCACATGCTTAGGGCATGTAGGAAAGGGAGCACGACAAGAGTTTTTTTTTTTTTTTTTAAAAGTAGGAGAAAATGAGAAGTAACTAACAATAAGCATCATTTTTAGATATTATGATCCATATATGTTGAAATGCTCTATATCTTCATAGTCCGAAGGCAATGGAATGCAAGGCATTTATTTGATACAAATAATGAGGCATATTCATTAGGAGACATCTATACTAATAAAAGGCAAAGCCCTCACTCACTCACTCACTCACTCATCACTAATTCTCCAACTTCCCGTGTAGGTAGAAGGCTGAAATTTAGCAAGCTTATTCCTTACAGCTTACTTACAAAAGTTAAGCAGGTTTCATTTCGAAATTCTACATGTAACAGTCATAACGGTCGATAACGGTCGACAACGTCCGCCATGTTGAACTTTCTTATTTATGGCCCCATCTTCACGAAATTTGGTAGGTGGCTTCCCTGCGCTAACCGAAACCAATGTACATACTTATTTCGATGGTATGACGCCACTGTCGGCCGCCATATTGAACTTTCCAACGTCACCAATTTTCAAACTTCCCGTGTAGGTAGAAAGCTGAAATTTGGCAGGCCCATTCCTTACAGCTTACTTACAAAAGTTAAGCAGGTTTCATTTCGAAATTCTACACATAATGGTTATAATGGTCAACAACGTCCACCATATTGAACTTTCTTATTCATGGCACCATCTTCACGAAATTTGGTAGGCGGCTTCCCTGCGCTAACCGAAACCAATGTACATACTTATTTTGGTGGTATGACGCCACTGTCAGCCGCCATATTGAACTTTCCAAGGTCACTAATTCTCCAACTTCCCGTGTAGGTAGAAGGCTGAAATTTGGTACTTATTTCGGTGGTATGATGCCACCGCGGCCGCCATATTGAACTATTAACGGAAACCAATGTCCGTACTTATTTCGTTGGTGTGACACCACTGTCGGCCACCATATTGAACTTTCCAATGTCACTAATTCTCCAACTTCCCATGTAGGTAGAAGGCTGAAATTTGGCAGGCTCATTCCTTACAGCTTACTTACAAAAATTAAGCAGGTTTCATTTTGAAATTCTACGCGTAACGGTCAACAACGTCCGCCATGTTGAACCTTCTTATTTACGGCCCCAATTTCACGAAATTTGGTAGGTGGCTTCCCTGAGCTAACCGAAACCAATGTACGTACTTATTTCGGTGGTATGATGCCACTGTCGGCCACCATATTGAACTTTTCAACAGTCTTTGTTACTTATGGGCCCATCTTCAAGAAATTTGGTACACGGGTTCCCAACGCTAACTGAATCCTACTTACGTACATATATACGTCCATAGCCTGCACCTCAGTCACCGTGTGAGGTGGCATTGGGTCCCACATCCCAATGCCTCCCACGTTGTTGGCTGCCTGCCTATATAAGACTGTCCGTCGCTCCGGTCTCTACATTCCCTTCCTTGCTTCGCTACGGGATTCACGTGATAACTACAGCCTTTTTGTTTAATCCACGGCTTATCTGCTGTTTTATTGTTTGTTTATTACAATTATAGTTATTGTATAGGTATTTTACACTTACTTTACATTTTTCAGGTGCTCATTTCCTTTATCATTCCAACCCCCATTACCATGTCTATTGAGATGATCACTATCGATCAAAGAACTGTCACTTACTGAGTGGTTTCCATGCCCGGAGATAGCACCTACCTTTTCCATTCTCTTTGTTACATATTGCACGGCTATATCAGGCTCACTCTTGATATCCGGAGGAACATTGTGTCATATGTATTGAATGACTGGGCCAGGTTCAAGGTGTGGACTGATGATGGTACAGGAGATAAGTATACTACACAGGAGCACTATAAGAATGAAATGCTTAAGCCCTTCACCTATGGTTCTGCATGTGAGTTGATGGCTGCCGCTGAATTGTTCGGTTGTCGCTTTCAAGTCTACCGAAATGGCCAAATATTTTACACCTTTCGACAACCGCCAATGCCTCTTAAACATCTTAGATTCACAGGTGACGATTTCAGTAGTGGACACTTTAATGTTTATGAATGTTTAAACTCTCAAAAGCTGGATGTGATTTTATCGATGAAACCGGTTATAAGCTTACAATGCTTGACAGATGCCGAGTGTCTCTTCAACACAAGTCCTACAAATACTGTCGTAATTGAAACAAACCATGAAACTCAAACCGATTATAACAGCAGCAATCCAAACTGTGAGATTTGAAACAAGATTACTGTTCACATGGCCAACTGTATGTTGCATGGTCAAGAGTAAGCTCAGCGCACAGCTTGGTCATGTTACAACCGGAGGGACGAACTGACAACATGGTATACAAAGAGATCCTTAACAAATAATTATTGGCATATTTTCCCTCAGTTTAAAAAGGTTTAATTTTCTTCTTAATAAAAATTTTAATGCAGTTCTTCGCCGCTGCGAAGCGCGGGTATTTTGCTAGTCTTTAATAAATTGTCCATCAACATTGACTTCTATAAAAACAGGATTTTGAAAATCAATAGTGTAATAAGTATAAAAGCTTTCTTTATTAGGATGTGTTGTTGGGCTTGGTTTGATACTCCTTGTAAAGGCAATATTCAGTCAATGGAGATTGGTTTCTTTGCTTTTTTCTTTGTAGAATTTTTCTTCATGTTCATGAAAGTTTTGAAAGGCTTTATTAAAGTTCAGAGTGAAACCAAAGGGTTTGGGAAGAATAGCTCATTTAATATTTATTTTTATTATCAATCTTGTTTTTTAACAGTATAGTATATACAGTATACATTTTCTATACAGTACACATATTTGCTTTTGAATGATATGTGCAATACGTTTACTTAATTCCTGTACCTTTCTTGTTTTTTATTTTCCCAAATAAAGACATTTTGAATATAAATTAGATCAGCAGATTCAAATCATCAAAACAACTTGATTTATTCATGAAGGCATTTGATTTACCCTGACATTCTGACCCTTGCTTTCAGATAACCTCTCTATCTAGGTGCGCAGGAAGATTTCACAAAATATGTTTGTTTGGGGTTTCCTTGTAGTATTTGCATTTTGTATTTTACTTTCTGTTGCCTATTATTCAAATTCACAACTATCACAATTACAATTAGTATGCACAGAAATTATGTTGAAAAATTAAACCAGTTTTTCCTGCTGATGAAAACGAATACTTTTGTATCTCTTGACTTACAATATATATATATATATATATAAACACTTTTTTTTACATATCATTGTTTCCAATTTATTAAGAGTTTATTTAAGGAAGAAGCCATATTAGGCAGTTCAGTTTTATTGAGAATATACAAACTCCACACTCATCGGGATATAAAATTTGCACTCTTCAGCTATGAGGCACCAGTGCTAACCAATGCACCAACATTAATTGGACACTAACTGTTTAAATAGGGTAATTTTTTGCCATGTGTACGGAGTGCACTTGCATGTGCTAATCACTGCTCTCTGACGCCGTAATTATTGAAAAAGAAGAGGATGGTGCATTAATATTAACACTTTTGATGACACTAGAAGTGCTTTACATAGGGCACAGAAGAAGAGAAAGAAGACATACAGTGCATAGACACACACACACATTCTGACAAACAATTTAAATCATCCATCCAGCCATTGTCCAACCCGCTGAATCCGAACACAGGGGTCTGCTGGAGCCAACACAGAGCACAAGGCAGGAACCAATCCTGGGCAGGGTGCCAGCCCACCACAGGACACACACAAACACACCAAGCACACACTAGGGCCAATTAAGAATCGCCAATCCACCTAACCTGCATGTCTTCGGATTGAGGGAGGAAAGCCACGCAGGCACGGGGAGAACACACAAACTCCACGCAGGGAGGACCCGGGAAGTGAATCCGGATCTCCAAACTGCGAGGCAGCAGCGCTACCACTGCGCCACCGTGCCACCCCAATTTAAAACAAACATCAGTAATCTTTCAATTGTTACTTCCATAATATAAGAAGATTATTAACACAATAAATTTTAAACTTTGCCATTTAGAAATTACTGTTTCCTTTGATGTCAGGCATCCTTCTTGAAAACAATATCTTCAGAAGCACAAGAATTTCTAAAAAGTAATTATAATTAAGAAGAGATTGCAAGGTAGAGAATACTGCTGTACATAATAGTATAATTACTGCCATAACAGTACAGTAGTCTACAGACTGTAGTTTATTCAACAGTGATAACCCATTTTTCTTTCCGTTCACATGTTCATTGTGCAGGGACATGACTGCTTTCTGGCTTCCTATAAGAGGTAAATGCAATGTAACAATAGAGTAACAATAGAGTAAGCAATACGCTTTTTAATTGGGTTCTGTGCTTATGCTGTATTTTAAATGCCACAAGCGTTGCTGCACATACCATTTTCTAGAAAATTGATGCATTTACAACAACTATGTGCTCTAATTGACAAAAATGATTTTAACTTTCTAAAAAGTGCACCTGACAGGACATGTATGTGGGAATTTCCTGTTGCATTTGGCACCTAAAAATAAACTGCATTGTTCCAACAGAACACAATGGATCGATCACATCCCAACTTACCTCACTTCGAGACTTGAGGGTGCTCCTTTTAGGGCGAAGGAGGACATCCTTGAAGTCCAGCTTGATATCGTTCTCAATTCGGGGCATTCTGTCCTGTAACTACAAACCAAAGACAACAGTAAAATGTGTTTGGCAGCAACACGGAATGCTTGACTAAAAGGCCACAAGCCACCTGACCCGTAGAACTTGTCTGTCACTGACTGCGGCTTAGACCGAGGGAGTAAACTGGCATCACATGCAAGAAAAAAAACTGTTGGAACATTGAAGTGCAGGATGTCTCCCCATATTAGTTTTGTGCGAAGCTTTCTAAACTTCTCGAGGTTTTTTTTCTAGCAGTGTTTCAACCAATAACAACTTCAGCGAAGATCGTGTTTTCAATTTCCTTATTGGAACATTTGGATGAATCAATAATATTAACAGCAGTTAAGTATTCATCTTTTTATTTAACAGTACACGGAATGTGCATTTTTTAACTTTATTAATACTAAACCATTACATTACGTTATATCTTTGTAGCCAAATCAAGCCTTAAATAAAATATCATAGCAAAAGCACATCTTTGTAAAAACCATATTCTTGAAATATTAAACATTTTTCTATTAACAAATATTGGCAATTGATTACATACCCTATTAAACTGCTCTCTCAACAGTTGATTCAAAACAGGATTATACTGTACGACAACAAATCCTCTCGCCAACTTTCACAATGTGATGCCCAACCCAGTACGGTACCGGCAGCGGAGACGTCCAAGAATCCACCCGCTACTCTCAAAGCGCGGCGAGACTTCGGCACGTAAATGGAGAGAGAGAGAGAAAAAAAATTGCTTTGCATTATGGGAAATGAAGTCTTTAAAACGATACTATATTGTCTACCAAATCAGACGCAAATGAAAATAAGAACTATTAGTACCAGAATGCATTGCCAAAATAACCTTGTAAAGATAAAACCATAACCTTCAGCGCAAGCTTAACCACGTGGGCCACAGGAGTCTTGAACATTACATCGGTTAACGAGGAAACATGAAGGAATACGTTTACAACTTTATATGTCATGCGAAACTGGGGCAACAAACTGAAACGTACAACCATCTTAAAATATTTGAACAGAATCCAGTACTTTTATACTCAGTGTGGGATGCTTACTTTTACCTTAGCTTGTCGGCATTAGAACTACATGCTGATAAAAAAAAACAGTGGCGATTATTTAGGCACCTTCATCTTCCTGACTTTCTGTTGATATTTCATGTTTTTGCATCCTTTTTGATTATTACCGGGCAGAGAGGAGTAATGCGGAAATCGGTTAACACCTTAGAATTTGCGATCATACATATCCCTCGGTTTATTTTAAGACTTACACTCAGTTCGGCAATATTCAATGTTATGTTTTTGTGAACCACATGCCGAGTTTCACGAGCCAGACCGTCCTTGACAGAACTCAGGTGTACCAGCTTGCTAACCTGGTTGATCAGAGACGTGCCCAACAGTCTTGGGTAGTAATGGCATGAACAAGAGGAGAATGTACCATTCCCACACATAGGGCATACCACCTGGGAGTCAAACTAACGTCCACATACTCACAGCACTACCTTGTTCTTTTTTTGGCTGGTACTACTTTTATTTAAATGTAAGCATTTTAGGAAGTCCTGCACAACCACTTTGCAGTTTCATTATTCACAGTTCAAACCCCACACACCTGAGTGCTCCAATTTTCATACCAAAGACACATACACTAACTTGATGGTCAATTCTAAATCAGCCATTGTGTGGGGGTGTGCTTGAGTGGACTCAGTGATGGACTGGCATCCTGTCCAGGGTTGTTTTCTGCATTGCATCCAGTGCTGCCCGTGATCCAGAATTTTATTAGGCAAGTTGGAGAATAAAACAGTATTGGCATCCCTTCCAGGGCTGGTTTCTGCTTTGGGCCTGATGCCTTTGGGGTAGATTATAGCAAACTTTGACCCAGACTGGGCTTACTGCTTGCTTTCATGGCCCACCCACTTTGCAATTTCTGGCTTCAATGCTGAAAAAATTGATAAATACTTCAAATTCATTTTTGAAATTCAGTATCATGTCCATCCATTATCAAACCCATTTAATTTAACTCAAGGTTACAGTGGGTTAGAGCTGATGCATGCAGCATAAAACATAATACTCAGATCAACCCTTCCATCCATCCATTGTCTAACCCGCTGAATCCGAACACAGGGTCACGGGGGTCTGTGGAGCCAATCCCAGCCAACACAGGGCACAAGGCAGGAACCAATCCTGAGCAGGGTGCCAACCCACCGCAGTCAGATCAACCCTGCCTTGGAAAATAATTATAATCAGTAATAATTAGAATGGGAATGATGATCAGTTAGGCTTTTAAAGGGGCCATTCCACCGAGCCGGCTCCATTTATTTTTGAAGACATGTTGTGGCCGGCTAGAGCTACCAACTTCTCATCTGTCGTCATCAGGCTAGATCTCTCCTCTGCCTTCCAAATGTTCAACCACCAAATCCGCCTTGCCACCCTCTCTGACATTGGCATTATTTGTAGTACCCTCAGGTAAACTGAATCCTATTTCTTGGACAGATCCTACCATTTGTGTCAAGGGTGCACCAGGCAAGGACAAGGGTACCCCAAGGATCAGTGTTGGTCCCTCTTCTCTTCTCTCTATACCTCCTCACCCTAGGCCTTATCATCCTGTTTGACAGTTTCTCTAATCAGTGCCATGCTGATGATATATAGCTGAACCTGTAATTCCCTTCAGAGGACCAAACAGAATCTACTAGAACCTTTGCATTTATGTCTCACTGATATTGCAACCAACATGAAGCCACTCAAGCTCAGCCTGGCAAGGATGGACCTTCTTGTCATCCCTGCTCATCTGCTTATTCATCTCCTCATCTCTGTTTAGCTCGGCTCATTATCACTAAGTCCAGTTGTGGTGATCAATGACCAGCTCTCCTTCACTGACCATGTTGCATGTTACTGTAACGCACGCATCTCAGGACTACCTAAAAAAGACATAAATCGTTTGCAACAAGTACAGAATGCAGCTGCTAGAATCCTAACTAGGAAAAGAAAATCTGAGGACATTTCTCCAGTTTTGATGTCACTACACTGGTTACCTGTGTCATTCAGAATTGACTTTAAAATTCTGCTTATGGTTTATAAAGCCTTAAATAATCTCGCTCCATCTTATATATCGGAATGTCTGACACCTTATATTCCAAATCGTAACCTTAGATCTTCAAATGAGTGTCTCCTTATAATTCCAAAAGCTAAACTTAAAAGAAGTGGTGAGGCGGCCTTCTGCTGTTATGCACCTAAAATCTGGAATAGCCTGCCAATAGGAATTCTCCAGGCTAATACAGTAGAGCACTTTAAAAAACTGCTGAAAACACATTATTTTAACATGGCCTTTTCATAACTTCACTTTAACTTAATCCTTATGCATATTCAATTAATTATCGTTACTATTCATGGTGGCTCCAAAATCTGTACTAACCCCTAATCTCTGTTCTGTTCTTTTTCCACCACCTAATCAAACCACCGTGATGTCCCTACATTGACAGATTAAAGGCCAGACGTCCACATGACCATCAAGTCCTTCCACGAGAACCCTGAATACAATGAGGACTGATTGAGGTCATTTATGTTAAGTAGAATGCCTAGAAGGGGCTGGGTGGTCTCATGGCCTGGAACCCCTGCTGATTTTTTGTTTTTTTTCTCCAGCCGTCTGGAGGTTTTTTTTTGGTTTTTCTGTCCTCCCTGGTCATCAGACCTTACTTTTATTCTATGTTAGTGTTCTCTTATTTTAATTCTTACATATAGCACTTTGAGCTACATCATTTGTATGAAAATGCGCCATATAAATAAATGTTGTTGTTGTTGCAACAGTCTGTCTGTCTTGCAGATTCACTCTATTCAGCATCTACAAAATCAAATCATATCTGACAGAGTAAGTAACACATATCCTTTTACAGGCTTTGGTCTGGACTGCTGCAACACTCTGCTGACAGGAGTACTGGCACGTGTCACCAAGCCGCTGTGTTCGTGAATCTTCTCTTGCTGCTACATTTCCAATATGCAATGTAGGTTAATTGTGGACTCCGATTTAGCCTGCTGTAATGAAGCAACACCCCAACTAGGAGTACAGTACTCACTTCACAGCACCACACCCTGCGTTACAGTAAGAAAGTTTCAGAAAATGAATGAATAGAAAAATATGAATTTGCATAAACAACCCTAATTTAGGGAGATCAGAAGATATTTAATGATTTACTTCATTAAGAATAATAAACAAGGATAGTTGTGTCAAATATTTTAAAGTGTGTACTTCAATTTAAATGTTTAAAGTCTAAATATTCTCGAATATAATTAAATTTGGTAATTTTTCACCCTCTGATAGAGGTTCATAGAGTACTACATTCCTAGTAAAGAATCAAAAATAGCATCATATTCATAATTTCCAATCTTGAAATTGACTAAAATGATGCCCACTTGCTTATGTTTAAAATGGCGTGGCTTTCTAGGAGTGGCACTTAGATGGCTAGGACCACCAGTAAAGAATCAAATATCAAAAACATTCCCATATGCGTGACTGGCAACCTTGATCTACCATAAAAACAAAACACTCTACATGCCTTCATTAAACAAACCCCATTTTTTTTGACATGTTATGAAAAAGGAGTGACTTTGACCCCTTGTATGACATTTTGGAGGGTAAGCCCCTGGGGTAGTCTGATGAGGGATGCACACCTTCAAGACCTTCTGATCATTTTTGCTGAAGACACTTGTTAGTTTACTCTTTACAATAATGGTGCAATTTTGTTGCACAAAATATGGTCCTCAAATGGCCCACAAATGAGGGGTTTTCGGGTTTAGAGGGGGAAAAAAGGGGGAACCTTGAAAAGCTCGAGGACTGGTATAACTTGACATCAAGATGAGTCAAACGGTATCTCATATGTCGGGGTTTTCTCAGCCCAAAATGATTTCAAAGGTTTCATAAGGAATTCTTGTGAACACAAAGGTTAATAGTTGGATTCCCTATTCAAATAAAATAACACCTCTACATACAACAGTTTTCTCTTCATTTTCCTGTAAAATATCCATTTCATCCAATCAACCTAAAATTT
The DNA here is from genome assembly GCF_016835505.1 of Polypterus senegalus. NCBI lineage: Eukaryota > Metazoa > Chordata > Cladistia > Polypteriformes > Polypteridae > Polypterus > Polypterus senegalus. The sequence continues at coordinate 41,674,890 of NC_053154.1, forward strand.
GGCTTTTAGTTATTTAGAAAAGGTGTGAGGGATTAAATACATGGAGTGGCCCATCTAAAATTGTTCTTCCTCAGGCAGAGACGCAGTCCAGTTCCATTTTCCAGAAATGACCCTCTATCTGCTGCAGCCAGGAGTTACGTGGGCATCCTCTTGGCCTGGTCCTGCCACTTGGGTCCTCAACAATTCGGATCCTGTGAACCAGATCACCCTTGGGTAATCGTGCCGTAACTGACGCTCCCTCACAATGCAGGTAATTTGCCTCATTTGGAACACTAGGAGTAATCGCTCATTGGACACAAAGTCAAGCCAATGGTACCCAAGGATTTTCCGGAGAGACACGGTACCAAAGGAGGCCGGTCTTCATCTCAGGTCACTAGATAGCATCCATATCTCACAACCATATAGCAAGACAGGAAGCACCAGGACTCTAAAGAATTAGACCTTTGTCCTTTTGCAGAGATATCGGGAGCGCCACACACCCCTTTCCAGCGACCTCATGACCCCCCAGACTCTTCCAATCCGTTTACTGACTTGATAGTTGGAGTCAATGGAGACATGAACGTCACAGCCAAGGTAAGTAAACCTTTCAACGAGGTTGACTCTCGGCAGACAGACACACTGCTGATGGCTGTGCCCAAGAGGTCATTAAAGGCCTGGATTTTGGTTTTTATCAGGAGACTTGCAAGCCCAGACACTCAGACTCCTCGCTCAGTCTCTCGAGAGCCCCGATCAGAGCCTGCGAAGATCACAGCATTGTCAGCAAAGTCAAGATTAGTGAATCTTTCTTCACCAACAGATGCCCCACTACCGCTGGACCCCACGACTCTGCCCTTGTTTGTTCAACACTTCAATTATAATGTTAATAAATTTCAGGGGGAGTTATTAAACTTCTCCCCGTGTCTGCGTGGGTTTCTTCCCACAGTCCACAGACATGCAGGTTAGGTGCATTGGCGATTCTAAATTGTCCCTAGTGTGTGTGCCCTGTGGTGGGCTGGCGCCCTGCCTGGGGTTTGTTTCCTGCCTTATGCCCTGTGTTGACTGGGATTGGCTCCAGCAGACCCCCCCGTGACCCTGTAGTTAGGAAATAGCGGGTTGGATAATGGATGGATGGATGGTTATTAAACTTTCAAATGTTTTCCTGGATTTTAATGTATAATTGTTCTTCCTGGGAATATTACAAAAGCAAGAGTTATGCGACATAAAAATAAATGCATGTTTTGGTAAATGTTTTTTAAGATTATATAACTTGAGTGAGTAAGGTGTTTAATACTTGAAGTACCAGTACTTATTAAATAATTCCGTATTTTCGTATACTGTTGGTATCTTGGTGGCGGCATGATGGCAGCGCTGCTGGCTCGCATTAAGGAGACCAGGGTTTGCATCTCAGCTCCTCCCTGTGTGGAGTTTGCATGTTCTCCCCTTCTCTGTGTGGGTTTCCTCCCACAGTCCAAAGACATGCAGGTTAAAAAGTGGCTGAGGTATGGGTGTGTATGCCCTGCAATAGACTGGCGCCCTATCTAGGGTTTGGCACCCTGTGCTGGCTGGGATGGGCTCCAGCACCCCACCCGTGACTCTGGTCTGGTCTAAGCAGGTTAGACAATGAGTGAATGAATGAATGGTATCTTGGTTACCTCTAAACAATTTATAACGGTTATACTGTGTATTCAATTTTGCACAGGATTAAAATATGTCTGATCGTTTTGGTTCAATCAATCAATCAATCAACATTTATTTATATAGCACATATTCATACAAAACAATGTAGCTCAAAGTGCTTTACAAAATGAATAGAAAAATAGAAGACACTATAAAAAATAAACATAAGTCAACATTAATTAACATAGAATAAGTAAGGTCCGATGGCCAGGGTGGACAGAAAAAAACAAAAAACTCCAAAGGCTGGAGAAAAAAATAAAATCTGTAGGGGTTCCAGACCAAGAGACCACCCAGTCCCCTCTAGGGTACCTCTATCCAGATACAAGAAATAAGAGTGGATATTTACATTTATTTGGGCTCTGTTTCAAGTAGCTAAGGTCCTTGCTCGATATCCTTTAGGAGTAACCAAGATTCCAGATTTATGGGGCATATGTACTCAAGACAGGTATAACACGTAGTGAATTGTAACTGTTTAAACAGGACCAAAGACTGAGAATGTAACTCAGGGGGCCTCAATCACAGTACTGGAGGGCCGCAGTGGCTGCAGGTTTTTATTCCAACTAGTTTGCTAATTAGAAAGCAGTCCATGCTGATAATGAAACTTGGTATTGAACTGTTTAGCTTCTTAATGCTTACATTAATCCAAGAGCAATTTTAATTGCGCTGTAGAGTTTCCTTCTGTGAGAACGTTATCCATGTGTTTTGTGGACCAGAATAGATTTAAATTTAATGGCCTTTCCAATTCCTGTCATTCATGTCTAAACATAATTCATGGTGAGCACATTAGCTGAAGAGCTGTTGGTTTATTGGTTATCAGCATCTCATTATTAACTAAAGTCTGATTAAGAAAACAGGCAACAAATAAAACTTAAAAGCAGCTGCTAAAAACTAAAATAGGCAATGAAGGGTTCTGAATGGTAACAGGCAAGAGAACTAAAATTGAGCCCAAAAATGTTTTGCTTTAGTAGTAAATAAAGGGGTTCTAATTAAGAAATTGGTTAAAGTGAAACCCTGCAGCCATAGCAGACCTCCAGGACTGTAATTGAGGACCTCTGATCTATAAAATAACTAAACTTTGTATCTGATGAGTAAAGACACTAACAAGGCAGAGAGCTAAACACCAACTTTCATTATCAGCAAGGACCGAGTTCTAATTAGGACACTGGCTGGAATGAAAACCCGTAGCCATTGCGGCCGTCCAGGTACGTGATTGAGGACCCCCGCTCTAACTTATCAAATGTTTTTCTGAAGATATTTAAACATTTGTATTATTGAAAGTTGCACCCTCTGCGCCTTACTTCCACAGATTGTCTTTCATTTATTTTGGAGCTGAACTAAAATTTTGATTCAGATTTTTAACTTCACTTTATAAATGTGCTCAGTTTGACGGAGTGCAGTGTCTTAGTGCCAACACGTACTGTCTGTTGGCTCTCCGACAAGAAGTCCAAGATTCAGTTACAAAGTGAGCTGTTCAATCTGAGCAGAGATAGTTTCACGATCAGCTGCTGCGGGTGGATTGTATTAAAGGCTGAACTGAAGTTGATAAGCAAAGTCCTGGCGTAGCTGTTAGGAGGGTGTGTAGAGTAAGTGTGCTCGTGTCATCTGAGGACCGCCTGGCATGATATGCGAACTGTAAGGGGTCCAGTGAAGGTGGGAGGCTTAGCTTTAATGTGACCCATGACTAGTCCTTTAAAACACTTCCATATGACAGACGTCAGTGCCACAGGCCGGCAGTCACTGAAGCAGGTTACGGTTGTTTTCTTGGGCACGGGGATGAATGTGTCATTCTTAAACTGTGGTGTAGGGACCAGCATTCTGCTGGAGGGAGATGTTACAAAGAGGTCTGTAAAAAATATCTGCCAACTCTACAGCACAGGCTTTTAACACAACGATCAGGAATGTCATCACGTCCCGCAGCTTTAATGTAGGTTGACGCTACTCAGTGTCCTCCCCACATCAGCTGTGCACAGTCTAGGCACCTTCTCACCCTCAGGGGAGGTGGTTTTCTACCCTGGTGTACGATTCAGTGCCCCAAATCTGCCATAGAACTCATTTAAGCCAGTCATGGATAGAGCCAACCTGGTGTCCCGGTGTCCTCAACCTGGGCTGTTATTTTATAGTCCATTACGGCCTGAATCCCTGCCACATGTGCCTGGTGTCCTGCTGCCACTTATTAAAAACTAAATCTGAAACCCTCTAATCTGTCAAATTTCCAAGCTGCCCTTCTTTTTCTAAAGCCTTAGAAAAAGCTGTCCTTGTTCAATTACAAACATTTCTAGATGAAAATAGTTGTCTGGCAAAATTCCAATCCAGATTCAGGTCTTGTTACAGCACTAAAACAGTCTCATTAAAAGGTTTACAATGACCTCTTCCAAACTACTGACGCTGGACATTCTGCCATTCTTGTACTGCTAGATCTCGTCTCAGCTTTTGATACTGTGGATCACACGATTCTTATATCCTCCCATGAACAGTACCCTTAAATGATTTCATCACTTGGGTGACTTCTCATCTTCTTAAGCCCCCTTATTTGTGGGGTTCTGCAGGGTTCCATCTTTGGACCAGTTCTCTTTCTGATATACATGTTGTTACCATTAGGCTCCACTGTTAACAAGTATGGCTTCTCCTTGGACTGTTATGCTGATGACACTCTTTTTGCCACTAAAATCAAAGCAGAGCAAGACAATACAGACCCTCCATGTGTGCTTCAATGCCATTAAAACCTGCATGGCAATGAATGTCTTAAAAGTACATGATAATAAAACTTAAGATTGTGGTGTTCAAAAGCTCAATGAGTGTCCCTGATGTTGCTCTTGGACCCCCTGCCATACATCATAAAGCTTCAGTTAGGACCCCAGGTGTGATCTTTGACAGCTCTTTCAAACTCGACAGAAAGATAAATTCTGACGTTAAATGCAGCTTTTTGCAGCTGAGACTTTTAGTTAGGGTTAAGACTTTTCTTTCTTTTAATGATCTTGAAAAGACCATCCATGCTTTCATAACTTCTCGTTTGGACAATTCTTTGTATGTAGGTGTTGATCTGGTCTCGTTATGACGCCTACAACTAGTCCAGAACTTTGACTGGCTCTCGTATGCGTGACCATATTTCACCAATATTGACCTCATTTCATTGGCTTTCGGTTTGTTTCAGAATTGATTTTTAAAATTCTATTCTTCTTCTTTCGGCTGCTCCCGTTAGTGGTTGCCACAGCAGATCATCTTCTTCCATATCTTCTTGTCCTCTGCATCTTGTTCTGTTACACCCATCACTTGCATGTCCTCTCTCACCATATCCATAAACCTTCTCTTAGGCCTTCCTCTTTTCCTCTTCCCTGGCAGCTCTATACTTAGCATCCTTCTCCCAATATACCCAGCATCTCTCCTCTGCACATGTCCAAACCAACGCAATCTCACCTCTCTGACTTTGTCTCCCAATCGTCCAACCTGAGCTGACCCCTCTAATGTCCTCATTTCTAATCCTGTCTATCCTCTTCACACCCAGTGCAATGTTAAAATTAAAAAAATAATTAACATGAACTCAATGCAAGTACCCAATACAAATTGTAGACAGTGATAAAAACAGGAATCCACAACCTGAGATAATCCAGTTATCCATGATCCAACCCGCTATATCCTAACTACAGGGTCACGGGGGTCTTCTGGAGCCAGTCCCAGTCAACACAGGAAACAAACCACAGGCAGGGTGCCAGCCTACCACATGGCACACACACACACACTAGGGCCAATTTAGAATCGCCAATGCACCAAACCTGCATGTCTTTGGACCGTGGGAGGAAACTGGAGCACCCGGTGGAAACTCAGGCAGACACGGGAAGAACATGCAAACTCCACACAGGGAGGACCCTGGAAGCGAACCTGGGTCTCCTAACTGCGAGGCAGCAGCGCTACCCACTGCGCCATCGTGCCGCCCCAAATATAATCCTCCCTCCACAAATGCTACAATGAAAGATGAGAGGACAAAAGTTGAGACATACCATAAAAATCAAAGGAGGCCTCAAGGACAACATATAGGATGTTCTACAGAGAAACCACAAAATGGTCATTTTCAATCCTGAACACAACATTAAATACAGATATACACTAAAATATAATTATAATATGAAATGGTTATACCATGGACATGACAAATTCCACAGTCATAACTATTCATCTGACTTGGAAGGCCCTCCTAATACAATACAAATACTAAGATATACAGCAAACTATCGACAATCATTTTTAAACAAAAGCAATGGAAATGGCCACTTGTAACACACAATGTGCTCAATCTGTAGAAAGTAAAACCTGCCAAAAAATGGAAACTGCAGGATTTGCTCAGCTTTTGAAATTTTATTTGAAAAGTTCTACTTCAAAAATTTAACAATCAGTAATCTTTGTAAGGAAATTAGCCTAGTGTTATTTTTTTTTCCATAAAACACACATGCATAATAAAAACACTCCTGGCACACTAATTACCTGCATTACTTTACAAGGCGGGGTTCGTGGCTCTGAAGGTGAGGCAGCAGGATGCCGTGTTCTCCCTGCTTTTTGTAAAGAGGGCACTCGGACTCATTTTGATATTTATTCAATGTTGGTTTTATATTCTCTGCCCTTATGGAGAAATGTGGCTGTGGAAATCAAGACAAAAATAATATGTAAAACTAATTCGGCGGAATGCGCTGTCATGCTTTTATAAAAAATATAGCTGATTTAACTCTCCAATTACTGGAAAATCAATGTTATATAGGATATATAACAAATGTTAATAACTTCATATTGTACACTAACATTTCAGATACACAAAAATATATACATAAGTTAAAAAGTTAATACAATTGAAATAAGACGCAGCTATTAAAAGGTAATAATAAATGGGAAAACGAATTAATTATAATATGTTTAGAAATAGGATATCTAGCCAGTGTCACTAATGACGTTAAATACAAAACAATTGGATTCGTAGCGTACGCTATATATAATATAAACCTAATTCGTTCAGTTTAATGGCTCTGAAGTTTCTTTAAATATACAGATATTTTATTCTATGAGTCCATACCTGATTCTGTTGTGCCATTGTTTCGTGTCGAAAACGTTTTCAGTTCCTTTTCTTTTTCAAATTGGAAAAGCTATACAACTTCTCTTCTCCCTCTATTTCTATTTTTATGGCTTGCAGGAGTGCCAGTCTTCAACTACCCGAACCCTTTTCTCAGTACAGTACTGGCAAATTGAAGTCTAACTCTAGTGCCATATCTCCTAATTCACATAGTACCTTCCCACTTTCAACAATTGTATTTGATTCGTTGGTTGGCAATTTGGACTCGCCTCCTCATTCGGGTTTAGCCAATCAGATATTAGGGACCCGCCCAACAACTGTCCGAGCTCCTGTCGCTCTTTTCGTCAAATCACACGATTAAAAAAGCAGTTAGTATCTTTCGGCCGTATTTTCTGATAGTACCAGTGCCGGAATTGTCCGTGTCTGGGAGGCTAGTTTCTTAAGCGAGGCGAACACGAGTGGCTTCTCGACACTTTTTGGTAAAGGCAGATCTTTCCAAATGACCACGAAAACTACGTTTGAAGCAACCATAACTTTGAATCTCACCGTTTCTTGGGATCGTTTCAGGTAAAACCGCGATGAACGCAGATTCGAGTTCCCAAGATGCGATACAAAAGCTGCGGGACACAGAGGAAATCTTAAAAAAGAGACAGGACTTCTTGGAACAGAAAATAAGTAAAGAATTATTAATAGCCAAACAGAACGGAATCAGAAACAAGAGGGGTAAGAGCAACTGGAGCGTCCTGGTGACGTTTCGTGAAACTGTCCCGAATTTTGAAGGTGTTGGATGAGAGTGAGCCGTTGATATTAAGTGGCACTGTCGCCTCCAATGCACTCGTATAACACTGAAGAACCGTAGGTGGAATCTAGCCTGAGCGATCTACTGGCAGTGCCTATTCAACTCTTGCAAGTTTTCACGTATTATTTTACAACACTGAAGCACAGATTTAATTTTGCTTTTTTTTGTTATTGATCAACATAAAACGATTCTTTAATGGCAGAGTGAATAGATTTCTCTACAAATTAATCTAAATAAATTACAAATATAAAACGCAAAATAATTAATCACATAACTGTTCACCTCCTTGAAGTTTGTGTTTAGTTAGATGCACTTTTGGCAGCCATGACGGCCTTGAGTCTGTGTGCCTGTACAGGTCTCTCTGTCTTAACAACTTTGCACATCTGGGCACTGAAAATTTTCCCCCATTTTTTTTTTTGAAGAACTCGTTAAAATCTTGTCGACTTTTGGAAGTTCAGTAAGGCAGGTGCAGACTCTTAGACCACTGGATGAGTGAAGCCCAGCAGAAGTTAAGGGAGGATCACAGAAAGAGGCATGGCACACCATACTACCTTGAAAATGAACGTGACTTATAGCAGCGGCCAGTTTCAGTGTAATGGCTCATTTATAAGGCACATCCTGTGGCCATAAGAGCTGGAAGGTAGTTCATCTGCAAGTACGGTTGTGGATTACTCCTTTATAAATAAACACGCCTGTTATCGAGCTTTACTGTCATTCAGTGTGCATTTCAGTCTTCCTATCTTGGTGCTTTTTACAGTATTATTTAAGATGACGTTGTGAAGTGGCAACAATTACATGCCCTGCCTTATGTTTCCCTTCTTGTTTTAATATTGTTGTTATTATTATTTTTGTTCTGAAGCCGTAGCGCTAATATCTAAAAACTACGGTGTTGTCATGAGTTCCAAGGAAACTAAAAAATGTCATCATGAGTTCCACTTTGCAACTTGGCCTGACATAAAATGTCATTCATTCTCAAATACAAACTCCTACTTGTATCTGGGAGTACGAATAGGATGCTACATACAATAACTTCTTATGTCCTGCTCTGAGGTTGGACAAACTATGATCCCTGTTGGACCTTTTAGGGCAATTCCTAGGAATAATTATGAGATGCTTGATAAATATGGGCTCTGGACCCTGACTCTATGGACATTAATATTGTTATTTTAATGTCATTCCTGTATAGCTTTGACTTTATGCTTGTGGTTGTTCTCTTGCTGGAAAATAAATCTTCTTGCAAGGTGCAGGTTTCTTGTTGATTACATCGTATTATCCTCCAGGATGTCCCTGCATTTATTTTACCTATTACCCTCACAAGCCTTTAAAAGCCTGCTGCTGCTGCTGCTGCCACCATGCTTCATGTTGGAGGTGGTGAGTCTTTAATAACATACAATGTCTGGTTTACTCCCATGAGAATGCAGGCCACTTTTTCAGCTGACTTCAGAGTCTCCCATGTAGCTTCTGATAGACTCTAGCTGAGATCACATGTCTTCTTTTTTTTTCAGATGCCACTCTTCCATAAAACTGTGACTGGTGAAGCACCAAAGCAACAGTTGTTGTCTGCACAGTCTATCCAGTCTCAGGTGTTGTAGTTCTCATAGGTCTCTTGGTGGCTTATTTTACTAGTCGTCTGCTTGCAAAAGCACTCAGTTTTTGTAGGCAGATTTCCAGCTGTGCCAAACGCTTCCTCTCTTAATCACTGACTTAGTTGGACTCCAAGGGATATTCAGTGACTTGGGTATTTTCTTGTATTGGTCGCCTTTTTACTCAGTTTCTTGGAGTGGTGCTTTGACTTCATTGTGTATTTCAGCCCGCCATACTGACTTGGCACTAGTTGGACTTTCCAGGTAAGGTGCATGTAGACTCCAATCAATTGAAACCCCTCGACCACAGCCAGGTAGTCTCCATTGAACTAATTATGTGACATCTAAAACTAACTGCACCAGTCATGACTGGTGAGGTTTATCATGTTAAGGGGGTGGGGGGGTGTGCTTATGTGATCAATCATTTTCAGGTTTATACTTGTAATCAGTTTAGTTAATTTTTAATAAGTGCCACTGTTAAAATGTCAAATAAATAGATATTAATCCCAAGGGGAAATTCACATACTCCAGCAGCCTCATACTGATAAACAAAAATATTAAATTAAAGAGTGATAAAAATGCCGGTAAAACAGACAATAACTGTATAATGTTAACATTAAGGGGTGGAATTGAAAATTAAAATGAAGTCCACTGTGATTTAATGTTGTATTACAATACAGGCGCCTGTTTTCTGTTCAGTCTACACTGAAAAAAATGTGATGATTCACACTTAATATTTTCAATCTGAACCAATATAATTCTTTTTAGCTTATTGATCCCACAATTTTTAAGTTGAGGCAAATCATTTAGAGTGATTGGGTGCAATTCACTTGTTTTTTTTTTACTGAAGTAAATCTATTTTTTAAGTTGTTCTTCTTTTTTGGCAGTTGGAAAGCCATCAAACTGGAAAGTTCGACCGAAAGAATATACAAACGGCCCCTCAAACACAGCACATGAACAACCTAAATGTTAAATGAAATAGGATTTTTACGTTTATTCCCTCCACCATAACTTAATTTGGCACAATTTTTTTTACTTTGATTGAGATCTGAAACCAAATATTTCAAGCTGCAACACTGAATGACTAATCCTAAGTTGCTTGGAAGAGAAAATTTACGTTGAATGAACAACATCAATGTTATACTTTTTTCAGTGTATAAACAGCCACGTTATGAGTACAGATAAAAGTACAAGATATTTTCCTTTAAAAATAAGAGCATCCCTTCAAGTATTTGTAATGTGGGTAGTGTGGTGCAGTGGCCAAAGATCTGGCGCATCAAGAAACATTTTGCTTTTGCTAGAAAGGCAAAAACTGTGTATGCAAAAAAACCCAAAACTAATTTATTAAACTGTACGTATGCCGGTTCCTACGTCAAGTTCCTTAATAAATCCCTGATCAACTCGTAACTATGTGCTCATGTATGCACTTGTAGGTACGCCAAGTCACCTCCCACCAGTAACCATGTATGGCTTAAAAAACACCCTTCATGAATATTCATGACCTAATTATCATATAAATGTAGCCATGTTCCTGAGTGACTTCTTTAGTTTAACTCTTTCAGGACGAATGAGAACTTTTGTTGAAAGAAGGGCAATGGTGGTAATCAACTGTAAACGGTGACAAAACCCACCGTTATGTTTTAGTTGGACTCTCTTTACTAGAAGGAAAGTTATCTTCATCGGTTTGACCGAGATTCCCTGCGAGGAGCAAACACCAGCGAAAATGGCATCGACATCTGGAGAGAGATCGAAGTGAGATGCGTAAAGCAAAACACTCCGTGGACGATATTTTGCATATTATCATTGGATTAGCCTCTGAATTGGACTCCAGTTTTGTGATCGAAAGCCAATGTGTGAGGTAGCAGCATCAAGTGATCGGCACCCAGCTGATTGTGTTGCTGAACAGGTTCGTGTAGCCGACGTACCTACAGTAACAATGACGGGGTACAAACCAGATTGTGATGAACCGCGACCACCCCTCTAATGCGAAGACAGCCTGGTAGCCAGCCAGCCGCACATTCCCGATGAACTGGTGGCCACAGCACGCAGCAACAGACATTTTATGTTGATTTCTGTGTGAAACCATAGCTTTGTATGATTTTATGAAAATTGTGCTTTTCAAAACAAAATATTAAGCCCTTAAAGAGTTAAACCATGGAATAACACAGAAAACTTAACTTCAGTAAATGTGAATTTGCAAAGCTACATCATCCCTTTGTGTGTGTGTGTGTGTATTCAGCCTGAGATGGGCTGCCACCCTGTCTAGGGGTTTTTCCTGCCTTGCTAGGGTAAGCTCCAGTCGCCCCCTGCCCTTTATAAGTGGGTTTAGAGGATGAATGGATCAATGATTACTGCAATCTGTACTCCTCGCCAATCCTTAAAACAGATCAAGAACTGCATCGTAAAATGTCAGTTACAGGTTAGTTCACTGTTTCAACTTGAAAATGCTGTCTACAGTATTTTCCTCTTTTACACACCTGATTGATGCTCCTGTCGACAAAACAGACTGTCAGTACTCCGCCCGAGAGGTTGAAACAGTAGTGTGCTTGGCTGTGGCTGATGCCCGCCTGCGCTGCGTGGTGGGGTGAACAAACCTTCAGGACACATCACACATAACCCCTGCGACAAAACATTTAAGAAACAAAATCTCTTTGGTAAGGTAAATAAATAACAGAAAACGCTCCAACTTTTAAATCAGTCAAGTCACACTCATATTTTATGCTATGCCTATATTTTCTACCTTCTTAAATTAAGAAGGTGCTTATTTTGTCACAATTAAAATACATAAAATTAAAAACAAACATTTTCTGTCAGTTAGATATCATTAACGGCATTTGGGTCCCGGCTTAACAGCTGATTTAGACGTCCCAGAGCCGTCTTCTTGGAGTGCTGTGCTGAATTGGGGTCTACATTACAGCACTGCAGAGACCACCACACAAAAAAAATCCCATGATCCCTGTTCCGTTACAAGGTTAGGACAAGGATGGGTGGATGGATGGATGTGACTGACATGCCTTGAAATGTACAATGAAACAAGATTTTCCGTTCACTTCATCACCCTGCCGCCTGGAGACACTAAAATGCCAACAGCAAAAGTTTGTGCGGCACTTTCGGATGGTTGAAACTTTCCATGACTTTCAGCCGATTTCTACAACAATTTTTTTTTTTATAAATCACGACTTTTGTAGAAGAAATGGCTTACGCACATTTCGGAGCATGAATTGAGTTTTATACATGAGCCCCCTGGACTCTAAATCAGATGGCTACTGGTTTAATTGGCACCTCCAGCCCATTAACCTGTTTGTGCTCCAGTTTAAACATACAAAATACATGCAAACATTTGTATATCTGTATGATTTTATTTTTAAATTTGGTTTGTGGTCAACCTGCGATATATGGCAACACAGCACTCATGCACAAACCTACACTCTGGTCAGCCTTTAAGTTACTAGCTAAACTGAAATGCATATCTTACAGATGTGGAGGGGAAACGAGAGCACATGGAGGAAACTGTTTGTAAACTGTACACCGACCATGGGCAGGTCTAGGATTTGAACCCAGGACCCTATTATTAACCACAGAGCTGGTTACGTTGATTTTGACATATCTTGCAGTTGGCAGCACTAAGGGGTTCGTGGCATCACTCCACTTGCATGGTGGGATAATGGGATAGCAATATGGAGCCGCCATTTAAACTCACCTGGATATCTTTGGGAAATTTGGGAGGAAGATCAGGGTGTTCAGAGCGAAAACAACAAGAACACGGAGATACAGTTGGAAACTTGTTAAGGGTAAATTTTGCACAAATATTAGGAAGTTTGTCTTTACACCAAGAATGATAGACACTTGGACTAAGCTATCAAGTAGACAGTAGGACTTTAGTGACTTTCAATACTTAACATGATGTTATTTTAGCAGACGTATGTGCAGCTTTGTTGGGCTGAAAGGCCTGTTCTCATCTAGATTGTTTTAATGTCCTAATGTGACAGCAGGGTTAACCACTGCACCACCCAAACCAAATCAAGTCCCTCTGGAGATCGGCTTAATACATTATATCAAATGAAGGACACAGCAGCAGCAATTGACAGGCCACCATTAGGGTGGATGGGTGACTGAAGCTAAGGTGGTGTCCTAGGGCCTCATGTATAACGCCGTGCGTAGAACTCGCACTATAACATGGCGTAAGCACAAAAGCTGAAATGTGCTTACGCACAGAAAAATCCAGATGCAGGAATCTGTGCGTACTCCAACTTCCACGTTCTTCCGCTACATAAATCCCGATCAGCGTGAAAACTAACGCTTCGCGCCGCATATGTAACGCCCAAATCCTCCCAGAATTACGCCTATTTGAATATGCAAATCAATATAAATCGCCCTTAAGCGCAGCCTTCTGTGAAAAGACAATGGGAAAAGCACGGGGAAAATATAAGAATTTCAGCGAATACCAAGTGGAGGCAAAGGAAAAACATACTATTTGTTCAAATAAACCGTGGTATAATCAACAAAAGGAAGTTGATCGAGTGACATAGCGTGTTGGAGAAACTTGAAAGCTCACATTCACAAAATCGCACAGTGCGGAAATAAAAAGAAGTCACATATCAAAGTTGCCGTGAAAAGCGAGTTGTAGCCCACTGTCTGAGTGTCATATGAAAGCTTATTAGGGTACAGAGAAAAAAGGCACACAGTGGGGAAAAAGCACGAAATGTCAACTTCAATCTCGACATTTCCACTTTAATCACGTAGTTTATTTTGTCATTAAAGTAGAACATCATAAACTTCATCTTAAAATCGTTTAATTAACCAGTTTCTCAAATCACATCGTAATTAAAGTAGCACGTTAAATGCTTTGTTTTGTATTTGATCTTCTACTCGTATGTGCTCTATGTGTGTGAATCACTACTTGCTTCTTAAACCGGCTCTCTTCCTCCAACTGGACACAGAGTCCATTACATTGTGATATTACAGCTCTCTGAATAACTAAAATACTGAGATGTATACGTGATGTCATTTTCATGATGATAGGAGTTAAAGCACGTTATTAAACATGTGTTTCACTTGATGAAATAATTTATTGCAGCAGTACTCAGGGGCGGCTCTAGGCTTGTGGTGGCACTGGGCAGAGGAAGAATCGGTGGCTCCTTCGCCCGCCCATGTCAGTAAGGTAGCTTATGCACGTGGATGGCCACGTGCATAGCCGCCTCGTGCTCATGACACAAGCATTTAACTTTTGCCGAAATTTGTCGCTGCATTTTTAGCTGTGTTGTTATTTTCTCTTTCTGTTTTATATTCAATATATATTGGTGTAGCCGTCACTGCAGTCAGTGCTTTTCTTTCCCAAGTAACCGATCGCCACACAATCAGCTCTGTAATAGAAGTTAAGCCATCTGTAAGCTTAGCGCCGATTCTTCAAAACGTTTAAGAACATTGAAATATCTTCGTAGTACATGTTTAATTATTCTATCCTTAACGACACTCCCAGTGAAGAATATAGATTATTTAAATGAAGTTAAAGTTTTATCTGTATAATTTAACAAACATATTTTGCTGCATTTCACCTTAAAAATGATATCCTCATCATATGTAAATACGCTTTATAAAGTGGCTCAGGTTGTGCGATATTATAACTGTAGTGCAAGTTTACAGTGGGGTGATTGTACTTATAAGTACAAACAGTTCTACAAGGAGCAATTGATTGAGTGCATTTAAAGTTCTTGGGATGAAACTGTTTCTGAACCGCGAGGTCCGTACAGGAAAGGCTTTAAAACGTTTTGCAGTGGCTGAGACAGCGTGTCCTTGAAGCTGTATACCGATAATTCTCTTTCCGATCAGCTGCTGCTGTGATTCACACTCAGATACAGTGATATAAATACTCCGAGTGGTGCAGTGAGAGTAATATGGAAAAAGATGATCCGCTGTGGCAACTCCTAACGGGAGGAGCTGAAAGACGAAGAAGGTGCAGTGAGAGTAACAACGCTAAAGCAGTTATGGTATTTAGAATAGTTTGACCATTCTGTGGACCATTATATTGTTACAAGTTAATTACAATCAGATGCATTACACTAATAAACAATATGCGGTTAGTTTCGGTGTATTTATAAAGCTGCGTCAGGAAAATAATGAGTAATCACACAAGAACAGTAGCATTGCTTTGGCGCTGGGTGCCGCCAGTCTGCAAAACCGAGCGGAGAACTTGCGTCGACAAGGTATGAGGTACCGTGGAAAAGTGCGTGGCTTTACGCCAAGTGTAGGTTTTATACATTGCGATTTGAACGTGGAAAAGTTCTTACGCAACATTTCTGTGCGTATGCACCGTTTATACATGTGGCCCCTGGACAGGAAAAAAGAGACATGATCACGCTCTGAAATGGAAAGAGAAAGTTCAGCAAAGTTCAAGGAAGATTCAAAGCTCAGTGGTTAGCAGACACTGTTTTTTTTGCTCTCAACTGTTAGCACTCTTAGGCGCTTACTGGCTCTCATTTTGGTTATCCATTCCACTCCGTTGACTTCCAGCCGCTAGTCTTAGTGCTGAAAACTGAAGCCTCTCTTCCACCCCGCTGTTCATTTTTGTTGCTTACAATATCAAGAGAGAAAGCATCCTAACCCGTTCTCTGATCGCTGTGCTTCAAGTTCCAAAGGAGAAATGTCACTCTCTGATAGTTGTGTGTGAATTTCTAATGGAGAAGCCTTAGAAACTGTGTCACAGCGCTCAAGTCTACTGCTCTGTGCTCCTCACTTTTTACGTTAATATATTAGCATAACACATAGAGTACCGGTACATATCTGCTGCATATACAGTACTTTAAAAGAGGACTAACAACTGATGAAAAACATGAAAAGAAATGGTGTATGGCAAAAACAAAGGAAAATCGTAAACAACTAATAATGACAAAACTATATGCACATATTTCACATTATTCATACTGATTACCAGATTCGATTCAAAGGAATACAGTTTCGTGTAAAATTGTATTTTTCAATGGCCATCAACAAAAGCCAGGTCATTAGGAAAAGCAGGAGTTGATCTAATGCAGGAGTGTTTTCCTCATGTGCAATTGTGCATAGCGTGTTCAAGAGTACGCAGCCCCAGTGACTCCATAGTCTCCACAGCACGTCCTGGCTCTGCCGTGAGGTGTCCTCCTGGTTGGACTCCTTTGCAGGGTGGTGTCCTAAGCAGATGGCCGGATTACCTCAATTGGCTCCTTTTGATCCGGAGGAGTAGTGACTCTACGTTGAGCTGCTCCTGAATGTCTGTGCTTCTCACCCCATCTACAAGGCTGAGTCCAGAAAACCTGCAAAGAAACTTATTTCTACCATTTGTATCCGTGATTCAGTTGTCTTAGTCACTTCCTGGCTAACAACTTAATAATTATTAATTCACTGAGGTAATAACATTATTATTACTAGACTGATACTTTTATCCAAGGTGACTTACAACATTTGAGACACAATTAGTTACATTTCTTTTGTTTTTGTCCAGTTGGAGCACAGGCAGGTGAAGTAAAGTGACTTGCTCAGGGTCACACAGTGGTGTCGTGTCAGTAGTGGGATTTGAATGCATAACTTCAGGATTGGTAGTCAAAGCCTTACTACACCACACTGCCTGACAAATATGTTAAAACTACACACATATTGTGTATACAAAAGCGCTTAATTAGTTCTGCAGTACTTGGGGTGCACCCAATTAACTGACAGGGGCTATTGTTTTATGAAATTTCTCGGGCAAAGCCAAGTAACGCAGCTAGTTTAGTTTTTAAACTAAGTTAAAAATCCCAAGTTAAAGCACAGCTGATTCCATATTTCTACACTCTGAGCAGCAGCAGGCATTCAGAGGAGGAGCTGAGGACATATTTAATATTATTTCTTTGGTAAAAAAATACAACTAATAGATTTACAATTTTACATAAAGGTGACCTGTTGATTTACTGTGCGAGAAAGGAACATTGCCTCATGAAACCATAGCTTTGGTCCTGTTGAAGCATTAACACAATTTAGTCTTTATTTTCCATTTATTCTCCACAATAAAACATTCATCCATTCTCCCATCCATTTTTAAACGAGCCTGTCCGGTTGAGGGCCATGGTTAGTGAGTGCCAGCTTGGCTGGCAGTTCTGAGTGCAGGCCATGAACAAAGCCTCAAGCACACAAACACACGAGGGTGCTGAGAGCTTAGCCCAGCAGCATTAGACGACCGCAGTCATGGACGTGCTCTTGGAAAAGATGTTTTTCTCCAGGAGAAAGCTTTGGTTAAATGTAACTTTAAAAAATTCCAGTCCTAAACCAGTGGAATTAGTGACATGCTGAATTATGAGCAACTAAGCTGTGCTACCCGTCTTAAGATGTGTTGAAATCTAAGGAATTAAAGTAGACCTTGGCGTTAACATTTACAGTGCGCCATACAATGCATATGTCTGTTATAGGCCATTTGATATGGGAGTCATAAAAGCAATGTTAATGTTTGTGATGCGCCATCTGTTGGAATGATGAATGCAATGCATTGTGTTGCTAAAAATGTTTGTGACGTGCCATCTTTTGGAGTGACAGAGAGATGGTGACCGGATGGAAACACAGACACTTATCCTTATGTTAAGGTGCAATATAGTGTAACACAAGTGTGCCTTCCAGTATGATCTTGCTTTGGAAACTAATTCTTATATGAATATTTTGTGGCACCGTTTCACAGATTGTTTTTTTTTTCCTTCACATTTTTAATAGTTACCCTTCAAGCCCTGAAACGTAAGAAAAGATATCAGCAACATTTGGCCCGAATTGATGGAATACTCTGCAATATTGAGAATCAGCGGGAAGCCCTAGAAAATGCATCCACCACCAGAGAGGTTCTAGACACCATGTCAACAGCAGCTGCAACCTTGAAGATGGCACATCAAAACATGTAGGTCCTGGCATGTAAGCGTTTTGAAGGCCTAGGTCAGGGGTCCCCAACTCTGGTCCTGGAGGGCTGCAGGTTTTCATTCTAACGCTTTTCTTAATTGGTGACCTGTTTTTGCTGCTAATTAACTCCTTTTCCCTTCATTTTGACTCACTTGTTTTTTATAATTTGTTCCCCTGAATTGCTTCATTTCTTTCCTTAAATGGCACCCAAACAGAAATGAAATGTGAAGTAAGTAAGCTAACAGAAGACCAACCAAGTCAGGGCATCAAACTCCAACCAACTGCTTAATTAGGCACCAAGTCTTGTTGTTAATTAAGCCCATTTTTTAATTCCATGGCTTGGTGCCGCTCTCATTGTGCAATAGCATACATTTCCAAAAATGATGATTTTTCTCTTTTCGAAGAGCACTGTTTAAAAGGTTTTGGGGATCTGAGCAGATCAGTATTCCTGAGATCTTTCTGTATTTTCAGATATTATATGATGATCACAGTCTGCTGCTCACATTTTGTATCTCATTATTGTTTGGCTGCTAATTAAGGAAAAAGAAACAAACTTAGGGGTCTGCGTCTTCAAGAGAAGGTCAATTACAATTAATTCAGAAGAAGTTAATTAGCAGCAAAAGCAGGTCACAAATTAAGAAATGGGTTAGAATGAAAACCTGCAGCCACTGTGGCCCTCCAGGAAGGAGTTGGGGACCCCTGGCCATGGTGATGAATTCAGGAGTGGTGGTGACCCTTCTTGTGGAAACAAGAGTGAAAAAAAAAATAAAAAAAAAAGATTAAATTTACACAAAATGTTATATATCTACCAGTCAGTGCAAGTATTTCACCTCTATTAAGAGAACAGTTTTCACATACTGCAATAATCTTAAAGTTGACCAAAATGCTGTAAGGTGCCTTGCCTGGGTCGCTCCTTATTTGCTTAGGCTATACCTCTTTTACTGAATGTTGCAGACTTTAAAATCACCTCATTTGAAAGAGTGTGGCTGTTTGCATGAGGACACTCTGTGATGAACTGGTGCCCCATTAAGGGTTGGCTATGCCCAATGCTGCCAGGATAGATGCCAGCTCCATGCTACTCTAAAATGGTAATGGGGTTCAGAAAATGAATGGATGTGCAACTCTTAGGTCACAGATAGACAATGTTTTAATGTGCTTCTGTCCGGTCATTACAGGGACACTGACAGTATTGACAAGCTGATGACTGAAATCACAGAGCAGCAGGAGATTGGTCAGGAGATTTTGGATGCCATATCAACACCAACTGGCTTTGCAGATGACATTGATGAGGTACCACCTAATTTCCACATCTTTCAGCACATTACAATCTCCTTTAGTAAGGTTTGTCTGTTGATCTCTTTGTTGTGAAGATGGCCCCCTATAGCGAGAACACATGGACTCAAATTAGTGTCTAGAGTGGAGCACTGACTGCAGGAACTGAGTCTTTGTTCTTCATCTATTGGATATCTGTTGTGGCGAGCAGCTGGGGTGGTACCCAGCCGGGATGCCCGGAAGGACCGGAGGAGGGATTACGCCTCCTCCAGACTATGAGGGAGCGACCGCCCTGGTGGCTTTGGGGACCACGGGAAAGGAGCATGGAAGCTCAACCCTATAGGGGCCCATGGTCACAACTATGAGACACCCAGATGCCTGAGGAGCCCTGGCCCTTACCACTTCGCTGGGGGGGGAAGACGACCAGGGACACCCAGAATGCTTCCGGATGCACAGCCGGCGCTTCCGGCACACCAGGGAGTGCCGACAGGAGCTCATTGGAAGGCACCTGGAGCACGTCCGGGTGGATATAGAAGGGGCCACCTCACTCCACTCGATGGCTGGAGTCGGGAGGAAGAAAGATGGAGCTCGGGAGGAGAGGAGAGGAGGCGAGGTGGACCCAAAGGAAAGGCATTGTGAGAGTCATGGACTTTAAGGGTGATTGGTATGGGGTGCTGGGTTGTGTGTGCAGTTTTAAATAAACGTGTGTTGGTGCTTGAACCATTGGTGTCCGCCTGTCTGTGTTTGGGCCGGCTTCCACACTGTAATGTCTTCTGTTTTTGTACTTTCCTGCTGCAAACAAATTTCCCTCTGGGATAAGTGAGAAATCGAGCAAAATGACACCTTTTATTGGCTAACGAGAAAGACTACAATATTCAAGTTTTGGTGCAACTCAGGCCCCTTCTTCTGGTAAGATGTAATGTATTGTAATGAAATTTGCCTGAAGAAAGGGCCTGAGTTGCCTTGTAAACTTGAATATTGTAATCTTTTTAGTTAGCCAATAAAAGGTGTCATTTTGCTCGATTTCTCGCTACATTCATCATGGCTAACATGGTACAACACCCTAGTACCTCTGAGATAATAAAGTCAACCTATTAAAACCTACCCATCAAGCCCTGCTCTGCGACAGCCTGCAGTAACACAAGGTGCACATCAACAGGCACTGTCATTACACCCTATTCTGTGCAAAAAATTATACCAGGAAAGTCTGCAAAGAAATACACTTCACCTGTCCCGATTGCAACATCGGCCTGTGCGCTGGCGGCTGTCTGAAATCATGTCATACAAGAGACGTGCACTAAATCTGCAACAGTACGGCAGTGGACACTAGACTTACCCTTCCTACTGTATTTATGTTGATGTTTTGGCATTTCTATGTCTGTTACACGTAATCACATTTTTTCTTGTTAAAAAAAATTCTTCCTGGGTTAAACGTAATGCTAAGGGGGCTACGTGGATGGACGGACCACCTGATCCACTTATGCATTTTATAAAGAGACTCTCTTGATAATGACGCAATAGTGAGGCACACCCATTGCCTTTTTACTAACCAACGCAGTCTTGAGGGGTTGGAATCTGTCATGAAATCAATGGGAACAGGAAAGGAATCAGACATGGACCACTAGCCCATCACCAAGCACAGTCCCTCACATCAGGACAGTTCAGATTCACAATTTCAGTATGCATACCATAAGGATGTGGGGGGACACCTGAGTAGAGTGGTTCTTTATATATTTAAAAAAAAAAAGTGTTAACTTGTGGAGAATGTGCAAAGTCACAGGGCCAGTAGTCTGGCTGTAATCTGAACCCAAGACTCTGGAGCTCCATTCTGCCAATGTAAAAACAGTGTTGAGAAAATGATGTTAATGAAACAACACATAAAGTGAAAATGCTTTAGTTGTAATACTATAAAAACAACTAAATGAAACCATTCTGATGACATAAGAATAGCTAAAGTTCAGACCAAACGCCCCCCACATACTTGTGTGACGGGCTGAAGTGCAGAATGGCACACATTACATTACATTTAACAATTAATGCTGCAGTATGGCATCACAGTAGGCTGCACTGTCACCTATGCTGTTGTCTGTGTGAAGCTTCCTCCTGTATGGCCAAAGATGTGCAGGTCATGTTGACTGGCAGCCTCAAAATGGCCCCAGTGTGAGTGGGTCCTGTGATGGCTGGGCTGCCTCTTCAGGCTGCTGAGGGACTGAATGTACTAAGCAGGTTTGAGATTGTGGTGTTGCGTCGTCTTCTTCTTCCTAGCTGTTTTTTCATTTTCATGTAGGGTCAGCTGTCAAAGACGCCAATTGCTGTTTGTTCTTGTTGATGGCGTCCCTGGGGGACGATGCTAAGTTGCTGCATATATCATCTTTGATTCGGTCAAGTCAGCCTTTTTTTTGGTCTTCCTTGTGGTCACTTGTCCTGTTGGCTCATGCGTTGAGCTGTCTTGCCAATGAGCTGTCATCAAGAGTGTAGTGTTGTGTGACATCCTAATAAATAAAAACTAGCAAACAGCGAGGGAACGCCACACAGTGGGCCTGCTTTAAGTCTGCTTGCCTGTGGTCTGGCTGTCCAAGTGCCTTCTGTTTGGGCTCTACTTGTACACCACTGAAGTCATCAGGAGAATAATTCACATCACTATAGGAATCATCAATGGGTAAGAAAATGAAAACTGAAAGAAATCCGATAAAAAAGGACAACTGTGTACGTTAATAAAATTGGTAGAAAATTAAAGTGTTTGGATCGCCGTCTGGGCATCATGGGCTAAATAATCAGGATATGGAAGCTGTCTCCTATTGTTCACGAAGGAGACGTGTCAGAGAATCCAGCAATTCATGTTATTAGGCCTACAGGATGGAGGAAAGGTGCACAAGTTTATCCCTACCATGTATTGTGTTATTTCAGATAGATACTTCCTGCTGCTGCTGGTGATATTGTGCACGGGTGTGCATCACTCATCTATTGGCAGCAGTTGAGGAAGAGATTAAGTGAGCACGTGTTGAGTGCAATCAAGTGAGAAGAAGTGAACTAAAGTTATAAGGCATTACATTTAGTTTTAATCAGTATAAAATTTACTAAGTTTAGTAAAGATGTCTTCTCATATATTTAGCGTAGTAGCACAGAGCTGTCATTCTTGACTCACAGCACCAGGGTCTGCTTGGAGTTTGCATGTTCTCCTTGTGCGTTCATGGATTAATCGTGTCAGTGTGTGTGCTTAAATGTTTAAGGTTACATGTTTTAACATTGAATACTGGAAAGGTGTCAGTAATAATTCTCAGTTAACAACATGCACTTAGCCTTTGTGGCAGACGACCAGGGCCCATACCTAGCTGGGATGCCTATGCAATGGAAGGACAGGGCATTATCTCCCCCAGAGCACTAGATGGCAGCCCGACTGGGTTTCAGTGGTACCCTGGACTGCCACAGGGCAACATGGGAGTTGACAGTGCAGAACAAAAATTGGGAGTTTCTGTGGGTGCCACCAGGGAGTGCTGCAGGGACTGTGGGGCCCTACTTCATTGGGCTTCCGCCTCACCTGAACCGCACTAACAGGCTGCCGAAAGTAGTCCCGGGTGCAGGACAAAAGAAGCCCGCTGCCACTGCTTCAGGAGCCAGAGTTGGGAGGGAGAGAGAGACAAAGCTTGCTGGAGGAGGAATAGAAGAAGAAGAACAGGATAAAGAAAGAGAAGCAAAGGCTGGCTTGGTGCTTTAACACTGTGGTTAAAGTCTGGTGGGACACGCTTAGTTAAGAGTTTCCCACAGCTGAATTAAATAAAACCTGTGCTTGTGCTGAACTGACCCTGAACTGAATTTAAGGGGGCATAAAAATGGCACATCAATGTAAATGGAATTAGATAATATGAAAAGAGAACATCCATAGGTATGAGGACACCTTGAGCCAAGGTGACAGCCGTGCCCACATCTTAACAAGCACACAATGTTGTGTGTGCTTTGTAGATGAGTGTGTATGTGTGCGTTTGCCAGCTCTTGGTTTTGTTTTGTATACTTGGATAGCTGCTAAATGTAACTGCTCTACCTTTAAAGGATGAGCTACTATCAGAACTGGAGGAACTGAAGCAGGAAGAAATTGAGGAAGAGCTGCAGCCCTCTCAGCTTCCCAGTGCCCCAAGCGAGTTGCCATCAATACCAGTAAGCCAAAAAGGTGAGAAATGAAATGGGGTGGTGGGGCGTAGCAGTGCATCGCTCCGAGCCTCACATCATCTTCTGTGTGGAGTTTGCTTATTATTCCCGTCTCCGTATGGGTTTTCCTCCCACATCACAATAGATGTGCAGGTTAGGGTTAAACTGCGATTTCAAACTGCCCCAATATGTGGGCAGGTGTGTGGGGTGCCTTGCCCCCCAGTGCTGCTGGGACAGGCCAAATGGGATTGAAGAGACTTCAGAATGGCTGGTGAAGTGTTCCGGGGATTTCTCCTAAACCATTGTTTTTGTTCCTGTTTTTTTCAAATAGATGCGGATGAACATGAGATAAGAAAGTTGGCAGAATGGGCTTCTTGAAGAACAACAAAAATGGGCTTTGGTTTCTTCCAGACTAAATTGTAGTTTACCAAGTCATTTTTATTGCTTTCCGATTTTAATAAGAAAAGAACTTACTGTGATCACGTTTGTTTTCTGTCCACATCAGCCAGTGGAACAATTTTACTGAAGTCTGGTGCACTTTTTCTTCAAGGACATTTGTCAGGAGACTTGCATTTCTTGTTATTTGGAATAGAGTGCACTGAACAAAGGTTTAAACTTTACAAATCTTTCACTGAGAAACACTGGTAAAAGTGCAAAGTTCAAACTTGTCCATCTTAACACAGAGAAGCATTGTGTACGATGTCACTTGTTGATTTGTTTAATGCTTCAGTTTTCATTTGAGTGAAGTGACTTCAGCTTGTAGATTTGGAACATCTTTTTTTCTATTACTTGTCCAATAGCTGCTCCTGATGGTGAACTGAATCTCCAGTAGTCAAACACTGGGAGAGATGCAGGAGATCAAGCAACCACTCTGCGACACCAGCTCACCTCTCCAGCCGATTTAGTAACTGTAAAGTAAAAAACAGCCAAAAAAAAAAGTAGAGCATATAACATGCATCTAAGCGTCGCTCTGTAACTATGGCGTGAACAAATACATATTTATGTGACACTAAAAACAACATCAGGCCGGCGTGATCTGCACATTTTAATGATTTCATTTTTCTGACACTATAATTTATCGGTAAATCTCCAGAACTGCTCTCCATCATGGTCTGGAACAGCAACAGTAGTACAAGAGAGATGTTTGAACTCTTCATTTGGTACTTTTTTTGAAAATGTTAGGTTAAAGTAATTTGAACTACAGTTAGTCATAGATCCTCCAACACCACCAAATAATAACAGGACATCAGCCAATATATAAGCGCTGTTGCCTCGCAGTAAGGAGACCTGGGTTCGCTTCCCAGGTCCTCTCCGTTCTCCCGTCTGCATGGGTTTGCTCTCACAGTCCAAAGACATGCAGGTCAGGTGCATTGGCGATCCTAAATTGTCCCTAGTGTGTGTGTGTGTGTGTGTGTGTGTGTGTGTGCCCTGCAGTGGGTTGGTGCTCTGCCCAAGGATTTGTTCCTGCCTTGTGGCCTGTGTTGGCTGGGATTGGCTCCAGCTGACCCCCGTGATCATCTTTGAAACCTATTTGGGCTGCGTTTTTAACTAAACGACATTGCAAAGTGCTGCCAAAAAGCAGCCATTTAATGCAGTCTATTGAAAAACGGTGGTTACTTTCTGTTATTGCTATTCTTTAAAATGACTCACTGGTACAATAATATTTAATAAAGAACTGTATGGAAGCATCGCTCAAAACATTTCTTTCATGTTATTTTGTGAAAGAATTGTGTTATTTCACAATAAATATTGTGTTATTTCAGAATAATTATTGCATTGCTTTGTAGAGAGATTGCCTGCTGCAGTTGCATGCACCAGTGGTCTAATGAGGGAGACATTAAGCATGTGTGGTAAGAACTGAAGAGACATTATACTGTACATTTCATCTTAAATTTAATCCAAGCAGTTTAGAGTCACAGGGAGGCAGATATCATCATCACAGCAGCACTGAGTGTAAGGACAGAAGCAAACCTTTCTGAAAACATACATTTACAGAGTGTAGGCTGATTAACACAAATGTCAGATTTATCCTTTTAAAATTAAACCTACAACACAATAGTATTTAGAATGTGAAGGAGTCTGGATGCTTTCTGTATGCAGTTATTTTGTTTTTCCGTGAATTATGGGGAAATTAAATAGAGCTGAATTGTAAATTAGCAACAGAAACATAGGGGTAAGTGAAAAATAAAAGGCAATTTAGTTGGTACCAAGAAACATAATAAATATGTATAAATCTTTTAGTCTTCTTTTAAAACATTTTCTTGCCACATAATAAAAATTCATTACTTTTTACTGGTGTCACAGTACTTACCCAGTATCCTGGGGTTAAATCCCATGTAGGGATGGCTTGCTCTCCCTGTGTCAAGGTGCCATTTCCTTCAGGTACTTAATTTATCCAAAAACGAGTGAGTGTGACCTTCGATGGGCTGGCTCGTGTGTTGTACGTCATCTTGCTAGGACAGCTTCAGTCATCCAGACAACTTGAAGTGGTTTAAACATTGGACAACTTTCCCCCAAACATTTTGCTTTTGCCGATTGTGATAGGCAACTTCAAGAACACAAATACAATTTAAGATTGACTGTATTACATAGGAATTTGGTAAAACATGAAATTCACTGTTACTGAATTTAGCCTGTTTATTATTATCCCTTAATTATGCCGACATATTGCATACATTCATCCTAGATAAAACTTTTTCCTGCCATTTGTCCTTAGTATCTGATGGTCCTCAGTTTAGTGTCTAACAACAGTTGCGCAGCATTGACAGATTCTGCTTGCTCTAAAACTGCCTTCCCATCATTGCAATGTCCTATAGAAACCTTTCACTATGTTGGTCACTGACAGCACTGAGCTTAGCAAGGAAGAAGTCCAAGTGTGAATCTGCTGCTCCAGCAGTTCTTCAAGATACTTGTCATTGACGACATGTCTGATTTGTGGACCGACTAAAATGACTTCCTCAAACTTGGCACCGGTTATTCATGGGAACACCTGTCTCAAATATAATTGTCGTTCATCGCTTTCACAAAATTGTTCATCAGTCCAAGTTTTATATGAAGAGGAGGAATAAGTATCTCTGCTGAGCTGACAAGTGGTTTACGTGCCACACACGTTTCTACCCTGGAGCAGCCAGTTGTTTTTAATGTGACAAAAAATTTTTAGCACAGCTGTCCCTTTCACAGTGCTCGTTATATTTGAGCTGCAGTGCCACCACTTTTAGATCACCTGGGATGTTCCAGTTGTATTTGTTATACTGTATATATAAATTAATGAGAGGAAATCACCAAAATAGGTGATTAAGTAAAACAGTAAGTGACTTTTGAAAGAAGTGACTTTTGAAAGAAGCAGGCCAAAATTCACAAATGTGTTCAGAAAGCAAACTCCTTTTTGCCATTTGTAATGGATGGATAATTGTTTATCATTGTTACAGTTGTTGGATAGCCTCAGTTTTTCATTTTAAGCTACATAACTCATTTTACATCTTTTGTGACACAAATTGCAAAAATGAATTGAACGCCCCAGTGTGAAGGAATGTGCCAGTGATGGAGTGGCATCCCTTCAAAGGATGGCTCATTCCTTTATACGCTATGTTGTTTAGATCAGCCTTGTCTCCAATTGAAAAAAAAAACAGTTTATTAACTGGGTGGCTTAAAACTATTGGCATAATTTCCTGGATTTGCTCCTTTATTACCAAAATGCTTAAGTGAACCGAGGAGAGGTCCTGTGAGGGTCTCCAGACTTACTTTGAGAGTTTCTGTTGTGGTGCTGTCTGTTCTGTCCTATTCCTTAATGCAGTGATTGAGTTGTACTTTCAGGAAGGGTCCATCGATTAACGTCTTCCAAACCAAGTGACCTTATTATATGACATTTCCTAATTGACAGCTAAGTTGTCTACTTTTTTCCTGATGTTCCACAGGTTCTCTTACTGCTCTTTCATGTGACACATACTTTAATTTATGTAATTAGCTGTATCTTAAGAGACAAATAAAATAACTATGAAAATGTTTTTGGGTTGTCTTTATTCAAAAATTAATTAGCCTACAATTCCCACAGAAAGAAACAGAAACAGACTCCAAAGAGTCAAAACTGACATTTTCACTTGTTTATATTTTTTTGTAATTTCCTCAGCACATCAAATAAACAAACCAAGATGTCTTTCTGAAATCTGTCAAAAGGGATTGCATTATTTAAGCAGTTAGAAGAAGAAGACCAAACATTGGAAACTAGAATCCTTCCACAGCATGGGGCCCCAGACAAACTGATTTAGACAGCATAATCCAACATTTATCCCTGTTCCCAATTCTTTAAGATAAAGGGGACTTTCATATCTTAGCAAATATTCATAAGAATTTTCAATTTGAATGTTACTTTCCAGACAGACTTTTTCAATTGAGTTGACAAAGTCCTTAGTTATCATACTTGTCGTTAGTAGAAACTACTTTTTGAAGCCCTGAAGAGGTCACTCTCTTATGGGACATGTTTCTATTGCTCACATCTGTGTACTGATTTACAGTTTTCTGATTTTGGATTTAAGGAGTTCAGAAATGTATTATACAATATTTGAATGGCAGCCTGGTTCTCATTAGTTGGTCTTGTTTTATAAAAATGCTATTCAATCATGAAAGGCATGTAATCCTCAAAATGTATTGGAGTTCAACTGATTGATCATGAGCACAGTGAATGCTAGTTAACTTGCTAGCTGAAGGTTTGCAGGTTTTTTTTAATCAGAAGAAGGCATTTTGATGTTGGTTACATCAAATTCTCTTTGAAAGCTGCTTTAGAAAATTTGTCTTTTAATGATAAGACTACATATATATATATATATATTTTTTTTTTACCTGAGTCAATATGCTTTTGTCAAGATTATGAATGAAAGGCCACACTCCAGTACTCAGTTAAGTACCCATCTGTGTTTAGACAATATTTAGTACAGCCGAGCTCCTACAACAGACCTCAGGTACCTCTTTACCCCACTGTCATCTAGCAATCATTTTGTTGTAACAGATTTCCGGCTCCACAGTTTCCCCTGCTGGCTCTTTAATGGACTGCTTCAAAGGCTTACACCAGCAATCTAATAATAAGTGGGACAAAAGAGAAGAGACTATTCAGTCCATCAAGTGAATTTGGTTAACTACTAGCCACAGTAACTCAACCATACAATTTATCACTTGAACTCCACGACTCCATGTGTGAAGAAGTGTTTCCTGGTCTAAACCTTGAAGCTTTACTAATTCATGTCTTTAAAACACAACAACCATTTACTATTGGCACCTCACATTACTGTCCAGCAATAATTGATGGGTCCAAATTTTAGAGCTGTTGGAAAGAAAACATTGTTAGTCTTCAGAAACCTTGTAGAGGTATTACGAGAGCAAAAACCCAAGGCACAATCACTGCCATGTTTGAGCCGGAAAGTTGTTGACCTCACAGATATCTTGAACAGTACTTCCTTCAATGGAGTATGAAAGACGCAGCCTCATTTTTAGCGATACCTGAAACAAATTAAAAATGATAATTAGAGATCCAATTTTGTAAACACAACCAGAAACTTGTGTTAACAAAACATTTGTGAAGGAGTACAATGGAGAACAAATCAAGTAGGTAATCGAGAAAAAAACTACAGGAGAGTTAGAGAGAGTTTACACTTTAGTACACCAGGAGCAGTTGTAGAATGAACCTTCAAAATTGCAGACACAGTATAAAGTATTTAACAATGAATCAAGACCTTTTTGCTCTGACTGGAGCTGGGGCCTGTGTGTAGAATTTACACTAAAACAAGGCATACGAAAAAAACTGGAAATGTGCGTATGCACTTATAAACTGTGTGTATAAGCAAAGATCTATGAATTTCTCTTTATAAATCCCAATCAACATAAGTTTTAATGCACATGCACACACCTACAGTCCCACCCTGACTCCTTCCCGAATTTCACATATTTGAGTATGCAAATAAATATAAATAGCCCCTTCTGCTCAGTGTTTTGTTAAATGACAATGGCAAAAGCACAAAAAAAAATAAATTCATCGAATGTGAAATGGAGGTCCTAGACAGTGAAGTGGATGCAAGGAAAAACATACTATTTGGTGACTCAGGCAGTGATATGAGCAACAAAAGCAAATTGATGGAGTGGCACTCAAAAATTCAAGTTCAGAAAGTCAGACAATGCCTGGAATAAAAAGGAAGTGATCAGATATCAATGTCGCCATGAATAGGCAAACTGCAGCCCACCATCTGGAAAAAAAAAGGCCTATGTCGATTTTAATCTCAAACTTTCCGCTTTAATCTTGTAGTTTATTTTGTCATTAAATTAGAATGTCACAAACTTCATCTTAAAATCGATGTTTAGCTTTCAAACCCCATCGTAACTAAAGTAGCACATGTTAAATACTTCATATTCTAAATGTTCCCCAACCCTGTCGTTAATCACTTTGTGCTTCTTAAGCTGGCTTTATTTCATGGTGGCCACACAGAATACATTATATTCATGATATTACAATTCTCTAAACATTTTAAAATGCTAAGATGTATACTTGATATAATTTTAATGAAGAAATGCATTAAAGCATGTATTAAACATGTGGGGGCACAGTGGCACAGCGGTAGCAATGAGCTGGCACCCCCATCCAGGGATTGTTCCCATCTTGTGCACAATGCTTGCTAGTAAGGGCGTGACCCTTGGATGGAATAATTTATTGCAGCAGTACTGTCTCTGTCAAACCTACCAACCCCCAATTCCTGTCCTTTTGTTTTCTTTCTCCCGTAACCGTTCACCACACAATAAGCTTCTGTAATAAATGACAAACCAGCTGTAAGCTTAGAACACTGATTCTTCAAAACTTTTAAGGAACATTGAAAAACCTTTCTTATATATGTTTAATTATTCCATCCATCCATACAGGGTCATGCCAGTCCCAACAAGCATATAGCACAAGGCAGGCAACTCATCTCTACTACTGTGCCACCGTGCTCACACGTTTAATTATTAACAGTATAAATTATTTAAATGAAGAGAACAATTTATCTGTAAATGTAATATACTGCACAAACTGTAATGCATTTCATCATTGAAATTGTATAAAGTATACATCCCAGTATTCTAAGAGC
Source organism: Polypterus senegalus (assembly GCF_016835505.1). Lineage (NCBI taxonomy): Eukaryota > Metazoa > Chordata > Cladistia > Polypteriformes > Polypteridae > Polypterus > Polypterus senegalus. Next base: position 41,705,388 of record NC_053154.1, read on the forward strand.
ACACACCTCCACGAGGATACCTCTTGAAAATCTAAACTGACTTTGAAGCCAGTCATCATCATCTGTAAATATATGCTCTCTTCTAATTCTTCCATTTGCAATGTCTTCTAATAATGCTAAAGCAGCTATGGTATTTGGAATAGTTTGGCCATTCCGTGTACCTTTATATACTTACTGATTTATTACAGTCAAGTGAATTAAATTTCTAAATGATATGCAATTAATTTTGGTGTATTTGATAAAGCCAGCATCATTAATGTGAATCTAAAGAAAGTGAAACGGCACAGAAACAGTAGCACTGCTGTGATGCTGGGTGCTGCCTGTTTGCAAAACCAAGCAAAAAAGTGCATACATATGGCTGTGAGGCTACAGTGGAAATGTGTGTAGCTTTACACCAAGTTTAGTTTTTATACATCTCGAAGTGAGTATGGAAATGGGCATAAGCAAAATTTTTGTGCGTACACACTATTTATACATGAGGCCCCAGTCTTTTTTCCTTACACCCAAGTGCTACTGGGAAAGCTCCTGACTCTACTGCCTTGAATTGAGTTTATGAGGTTTGACAATGGATGGATTAAAGGGTGAGGCCTTTTGAACTATGTGCCCTATAAGATATGTGGTGGTGGAGCTTTTTTGAGGTTGCCATGCAGTACTTTTGAACAGCAGTGCAGCTACTCTCTCATCCTCCCGCACAGCAATTTGAAAGGGCCATGCAGCTGCAGCTCATGAAACTCAGAGAACTAGTCCCCCTGACCGCTCATCAGTCGTATAGTGGTCCTTTGAGCCACTAAACACTAAGTATCAGATCATATGATATTCACATCAGCACAATAATAAAAAAACATTAAAAGGACATTGCTTCTAAGTTATACATTGATGGGAAAAATGAAGCACTTCCCAGACAGAAAAGGTAATTATAGTTTTTTGTCTAGTAAGATCTTCAACAAACCAATGAACATTATACTTTCGTACATTTGCATTCAAATAAATGATAAATCAGCCAATAACAAATAGGACTCAAAAACGGTGTGCTTGCATAGCTAGACTAGCCCCGTGCTGGCAGTCCTTTGTGACCTGAAGCAAATACACACAATTGGTGTTAAATGGTGTATGAGCCTGAAGTAGGTCTGAATTTGGGACAGTTAGTACAGCCACTCTCAAACTACTGACCCTCAGTGGCTGCAGGTTTTTGTTCCAATTTTTTTTCCAATCAGCAAGTCATTTACCTGAAACTGGTCACATTTACATAGCTGTTCTTTTTTACTCTTCTGCGGTTCTTCATTCAGAAAAGAACAGAAGTGTGATTTTTACATCTACAAGACATTTGGAAATATTTGTATTGTTGCTGTAGCTTTACATGCATAACTTTTCTTTGTTGTTTTCCGCTTAACTTGCTTTTTTATGTAGTTTTCTGCCTGTATTTAATCTCAATAATGACAGCTAACAATGAGCAGAGCCCTGGAGAAACTAGGTAGAGAAATACACAACACAGAAGAGGCTGATTTTTTGCTTGGCACAGATAAATAATTTTATGATACTAAGTCTTTAAAAATGATATCTGATGTTATGTGGAGGTATTGCTTTGTTGTTGCTATGGGTTGAAGTTGAGGATTCTTCTTTCTCTTTGCTGTGTGATCCATTGTTAGTGCTGTGCTGTTCTTTCCTCAGTTAGGCCATTTGCTGTGTCATCTGTAACTTTACAGAGAAAAGCATTACTATTTCTGGTACAAGAGTTTAGATATTGAAATTCCCTTCTTGAGGGGCTGAAGAAGTGTGTAGAGGGGCCATTGGAAAGATTTCAGTTTAACTCTGATTACCACTGTTCTCATCAGATGAAGTCCAGGGAGATCCTGGTACAAACTTTACTTAGGTCACTTAGTTTTGTAAGGGGGTGTTTTGGGCAGCTGGATGTCTGTCAAATCTGCTGCCTTGACAGGCATGGTGTACCACTAAAGCTTGCAGAATGGACAATGCCCACTTTGTCCTACAGTAGTAATCAGGAAGTTCGACACAATAAAACAGTATTCAGCACTACAGCAAAGGGAGGCAAGTGATTCACCACAAAAACTCAACAAATAGTGATGTAGGCAAAAGTGAACCCAAAGATCAAAACAGGAGAACTGTTTGGGGTGTACCCTAGTGGCAGTACGTCCCACCGAACAATACATCTATGGCAGAATTTTTGGAAGGGTAACCAGAAGACAGCATTTATTGGCAATAAGAAAGCAGCTAGAGTATGCCACAGTTTGCTTGAACTTATTTTAGAGCTGGGAACTGTTATCAACTAAAAGGTCACAAAAGTACTTCCAAAAATGTCCACCAGAGTGGGATATACTGCTGAACTCTGGTTGGATAAATAGACAAGCACAGAAACTTCATAAAAATAAAAAAATCTTTACTCTTCACAAAAATTCTCTGTCATACAGTTTAGCTCCAAAGAGCACAATGGAAAAATTAAGTTTCCTAAAAATACAAGGCAATCCAAGTTCAACACAGTCCCACTATAGAAATTCCAAGGTGAAGCCAAAAAACAGAGTACAGAGGTGAACATTTCTGAGATATCAAAAAGGAAAA